>NC_069502.1:457801124-457888624 GCF_027579735.1 Bombina bombina
TTCTGTTAGCCAAGTAGAACTTTCCTGTAGTATATCAGTCTGATCCCGCCTATTACGGTCAGTCCAGCGCTGAAATACCAGGCAATTCCTCTCTGAACAAGGAACACAGCCACCCCAAACGATCATTTCGGCCTTCATTGTGCCTCGTCAGTGAGGTTTAGCCATATTCCTCTAAGCACACTGAGCAAGGAGTCCACGTCTGGTTGCCCCTTTTTCCCATAGGGAGACTAACAAGGAACACAGCAACCCCAAATGATGGTTTCTCCTAGGACATTTGGGGCAAATAGCATGACTGATGCTTAGCATTGCCAATATATATATACACACATATATACATACATACACACATATACACACACACACACAGATATATATATGTGCACATATGCATGCATACAAATCTACACATATATATATTCACATCCCTTCCTAGTCGAACACCTTGTCATATCCCATATCATTTTAAAATACTTTTTATACATTTATTTCAATAATAAACATACACTTTTTCTTTTAATATGTATATCTTAGTATTTTAGATGTATATCTAAGTATTATTTATGCCTGACTGCACCTCAGCCCCCTAAGAATTCATATATATAATAATTTAACGGGTCACAGGTACCTGTTAGATCTTAAACCTTTCTTAAACTCTAATTTTATAAAAGTGAATACATTATTAGGCTTCCTTGTTAGTGCATTTAAATAGTTGCATGTATTTTATAATTGCTTTGTATGATATAAGTCCTGCAAGACCTATATCTATTATTGCAATATTTAATACAGAAATGCATGAAAGTTATTACAAATCCCACCACCTCAAAAGCTCACAATCATCCAAAACCTACATAGCCATAAAACATAATTTATGTAACAACTTACCTGATAAATTAATTTCTTTCATATTGGCAAGAGTCCATGAGCTAGTGACGTCTAGGATATACAATCCTACCAGGAGGGACAAAGTTTCCCAAACCTCAAAATGCCTATAAATACACCCCTCACCAAACCCACAATTCAGTTTAATGAATAGTCAAGGAGTGGGGTGATAAAATAAGGAGTAAAAAAGCATACAAAAAAAAGAGGAACTGGAAATAAAATTGTGCTTTTATACAAAAACCATAACCACCAAAACAAGTGTGGGCCTCATGGACTCATCAGGTAATTTCTTACATAAATTATGTTTTCTTTCATGTAATTGGCAAGAGTCCATGAGCTAGTGATGCATGGGATAGAAATGCCCAAGATGTGGAAGTGAACAGAAGAGTCACTAGAGAGGAAGGGATAAAATAAAAACGGCTAATTCCGCTGAAAAAAATAAATCCACAAAAAATAAGTCTTTCTCATAAATTTCAAGAAAAAAAACTTAAATCTTAAGCAGAAGAATCAAACTGAGACAGCTGCTTGAAGAACTTTTCTACCAAAGACTGCTTCAGAAGAAGCAAAATACATAAAAATGGTAAAATTTAGAAAATGTATGCAAAGAAGACCAAGTTACTGCTTTACAAATCTCATCAACCGAAGCTTCATTCTTAAAAGCCCAAGAAGTGGCGACTGATCTAGTAGAATGAGCTGTAATTCTCTGAGGCGGAGACTGTCCCGCCTCCAAATAAGCCTTGTGAATCAAAAGTTATAACCAAGATGCCAAAGAAATGACAGAGGCTTTCTGACCTTTCCTAGGACCAGAAAAAACAACAAATAGACTAGAAGACTTCCTGAAATCTTTAGTAGCTTCGACATAATATTTCAACACCCAAAGAATATAAAGATCTTCAAGAGTATTCTTAGGATTAGGACACAAGGAAGGAACAAAAAACTTTCCCTACTAATGTTGCTCGAATTCACAACCTTAGGAAGAAATTTAAACGAAGTCCGCAAAACAGCCTTATCCTGATGGAAAATCAGAAAAGGAGACTCACAAGAGAGAGCAGACAATTCAGAAACTCTTCTTGCTAAAGAGATAGCCAAAAGAAACAACACATTCCAAGAAAGTAGTTTAATATCCAAAGAATGCATAGGCTCAAAAGGAGGAGCCTGTAAAGCCTTCAAAACCAAATTAAGACTCCAAGGAGGAGAGATTGATTTAACAACAGGCTTGATACGAACCAAAGCCTGAACAAAACAGTGAATATCAGGAAGTTTAGCAATCTTTCTATGAAATAAAACAGAAAGAGCAGAGATTTGTCCCTTCAAGGTACTTGCAGACAAACCTTTACCCAAACCAACCTGAAGAAACTGTAAAATTCAATGGAATTCTAAAAGAATGCCAAGATAATTTATGAGAAAAACACCATGAAATATAGGTTTTCAAAACCCGATAATAAATCTTCCTTGAAACAGACTCACTGAGTCAGAGAAACCTCTATGACTAAGCACTAAGCGTTCAATCTCCATACCTTCAAATTTAGCGATTTGAGATCCTGATGGAAAAACGACACTTGAGACAGAAGGTCTGGCCTTAAAGGAAGTGACCAAGGTTGGCAACTGGACATCCGGACAAGATCCGCATACCAAAACCTGTGAGGCCATGCTGGTGCTATCAGAAACACATCCGATTTTACATTATGATCTTGGAGATCACCCTTGGAAGAAGAACTAGAGGCGGAAAAATGTAAGCAGGTTGGTAAAACCAAGGAACTGCTAACGCATCCACCATCTCCGCCTGAGGATCCCTGGACCTGGAAAGAGGACTGCGAGTTCCACCCTGATGTTTGACATATGCCACAGTTGTGATATTGTCTGTCTGAAAACGAATGAATGATTCTCTCTTTAATAGAGGCCAAGCCTGAAGAGCCCTGAAAATAGCATGGAGTTCTAAAATATTGATTGATAACCTCGCCTCTTGAGGATTCCAAACTCCTTGTGCTGTCAGAGACCCCCAGACAGCTCCCCAACCTGTGAGACTTGCATCTTATGAAATCACAGTCCAGTCCAGGCAGGACAAACAAAAGAGGCCCCTTGAATAATCCGATGATGGTCCAACCACCAAAACTTACATGCACATAGCCACTGAAGGGAATGATCGAGACTAAAGGTTTTGACAGGCAGAAAGCAATTTCATTCGTCTCTTGTCTGTTAAAGACAGAGTCATGGACACTGAATCTATCTGGAAACCTAAAAAGGTGACCGTTGTCTGAGGAATCAAGAAACTCTTTGGTAAATTGATCCTCCAACCATGTTTTTGAAGAAACAACACAAGTTGATTCATGTGAGATTGTCATGTTCCGGTGTACATGCGCTCAGGACACAGACCCTAAGGGCAGTGGTAGGGATTTGGAGACACCGACCCCTGACCCGGGGAAGAGTAGCCTGGACGTGGATAGATGACATTCTGTGATTCATAGTTGCTAGAAGTTATTGTAGAATTCATGGAGAGTGCAACATATGTATACAATATATTCTGGCTTCACTCTGACTTATACTTATTTAATAGGAGTAGCTGCAGGATTCAAGGAGAGAAAAATATAGCAATGTGGAATGTTCAGGCTTCAGAGTAAACTGGTAGAAAATTGACTCATAGATGCAAACTAAGGTTTGTTGCAGGTTCACAGTACATAATATTATATAGAGCTGTATGTCAAAATTAAGCAGAGCAGCACAGGAGATAGACAAGTTGCAAGGCATTAATTACTGTTTGAGCATATTATGGAGAATCACATGAAAGCTTTTGACTGAACACATAGATGCAGAGTTCTGAATATATTAACATATTTGCAGTAGGATATTTCAGCTATGACAACTTGTAGCAGAGAATAGTTATAAAGTTCTGAGTAAGATGCTGTTGTAGTAATTAGAGAGTGATGATAACCAAAAGCATACTTGTAATTTATAATAAAGTTCAGAGTTTGTTAAGTAGCAGTGTCCAGGAAACAAAATGGAATTATTTGGATACTTGCGATTAGATGATTTTAAGCATAGGTAAAAGGAAAGGCTGTAGCTTGAATAAGTTGGTAAAATCCATGCAGGAACAGTCACAGACCTCTATTCAGGAACACAACTTCAAAGTTAATGCAATGCACATTAGGCCTGAGAAGACTTAATCATTCATGCACCTGATTCCCTCAGCCTCTTTTTAATTAGGCAGGTAAGTTGAATGCAAATACTGCCCAAACCAGCATGATTGTCAGAAGCAGGGAAGGCAGTCTTAAAGGGACAGTGATATCAGGCTGTACTATGTTACAGAGATTCTGATAAATGAAAAAATAGAGCCAATACCAAGATATCGTCCAAATAAGGAAACACCGCAATACCCTGCTATCTGATTACAGATAGAAGGGCACTGAGGACCTTTGAAAAGATTCTTGGAGCTGTTGCTAGGCCAAATGGAAGAGCAACAAATTTGTAATGCTTGTCTAGAAAAGAGAATCTCAGAAACCGATAGTGGTCTGGATGAATTGGAATGTGAAGATACGCATCCTGCAAGTCTATTGAGGACATGTAATGACCTTGCTGAACAAAAGGCAGAATAGTCCATATATTCACCATCTTGAAAGGTGGGACCCTTACAAATTGATTCAAAAACTTCAGATCCAGAACTGGTCTGAAAGAATTTTCCTTCTTCGGGACAATGTATAGATTTGAATAAAAACCCAGACCCTGTTCCAGAAGTGGAACTGGTACAATTACCCCTAAAAGCTCTAGATCTGAAACACACTTCAAAAAGGCCTGAGCTTTCACAGGATTTGTTGGAACCTGAGAGAGAGAAAATCTTCTCACAGGAGGTTTTATTCTGAAACCTATTCGATAACCCTGAGAGACAATATTCTGAATCCAATGATTCTGAACGGAACCTGCCCAAATGTCTTGAAATAATTTTAATCTGCCCCCCACCAGCAGAACTGGATTGAGGGCCGCACCTTCATGCAGTCTTGGGGCTGGCTTTGGTTTCTTATAAGGCTTGGATTTATTCCAACTTGAAGATGGCTTCCAATTGGAGCCAGAGTCTTTAGGGGAAGGAGTGGTTTTCAGTTCTCTATTCTGACGAAAGAACAAAACCGATTAGAAGCTTTAGATTTACCCTTAGACTTTTTATCTTGGGGCAAGAAAACTCCCTTCCCCCCAGTAATAGTGGAAACAATAGAATCCAACTGGGAACCAACAAATTATTACCCTGGAATGATAGAGATAGTAACCTAGAGTTAGATACCATGTCAGCATTCCATGATTTGAGCCATAAAGCTCTTCTAGCTAAAATAGCCAAAGACATAGATTTAACATCGATCTTGATGATATCAAAAATAGCATCACAGATAAAATGATAAGCATGTTGAAGCAAACGAACAATGCTATGCAAATCAGAATCTTTTTCCCGATGTGCTAAGCTATCCAACCAAAAAGTTGATGCAGCCGCAACATCAGCCATAGAAATGGCAGGTCTGAGAATATAGCCAGAATGTAAATAAGCTTTCCTTAGATAAGATTTAATTTTCCTAACTAAAGGATCTTTAAAAGAGGTACTATCTTCCCTCGGAATAGTAGTACGCTTAGCAAGAGTAGAAATAACCCCATGAACCTTAGGGACTTTTTCCCAAAACTCTAACTTAGCTACTGGCAAAGGATACAACTTTTTAAACCTTGAAGAAGGAACAAAAGAAGTACCAGGCTTAGACCATTCCTTAGCAATCACATCAGAAACAGCATCAGGAAAAACCTCAGGAGTAATCACAGGAGGTTTATAGACAGAATTTAAACGTTTACTGGATTTATTATCAAGAGGCCCAGACTCCTCAATATCCAAAGTTATCAACACTTTTTTTAACAAAAAAACTAATATACTCAATCTTAAAAAGATAAAGTTGATTTATCAGTGTCAATGTCTGAAGTAGGATCTTCCGAATCAGAGAGATCCTCATCAGAGGTGGATATATCAGTATGTTGTCAGTCATTACAAATGTCATCAGTATTATAAGTTTTAAAAGACCTTTTATGTTTATTTGAAGTATTTTGATGTACTTTAGATGTTGAAGGAACAACAGATACTGTACTAGCACTAATAGAAACCTTTTCTGCATGCAAAAGCTTATCATGACATACTATAGCTGGAGATATAAAATGTAAAAGAAAAAATAACATTTAAACAGAAATATCTTATTTCCACATATAGCAGTTTCAGGAATGGGAAAAAATGCAAATGCTAAAATTTACAAAAAAGCAAATAGCATTGCCCTCTGAGCATAAAGAAGACAAGGAGCATATAGGAAGTGGGGTAAAATAAAACTACATTTTTTGGAGCCAACAAAGATCCGGAAATGAAGCAAATCGCGTCATAACAAACACAATTTTCCGGCAAACAACCTGGCGTCAACTAAGATGCAGGAAATGACGAACTTGCGTCATTACAGACACACATTTGCTCCAAAAAATTCTCGCACCAAGAATGAAGCAATAAATAACAGCATTTTGCGCCCTCGCGAGCCTAATTTGCCCGCAAGTTTTTCAAAAGAAAAAACAAGTCAAATTGGAAAAAAAAAAAAAAGACTATACCCCAGGTAAGACAAACTTCCTAAAACATGATTCCCATAAAGAAACTGCCAGACTGCAAAGGGAAATACACATAGACCTGACTCATGGCAAATATAAGTAAAATACAGGTAGCCCTCAGTTTACGCCGGGGTTAGGGTCCAGAAGGAATGGTTGTAAATCGAAACCGTTGTAAATTGAAACCCAGTTTATAATGTAAGTCAATGGGAAGTGAGGGAGATAGGTTCCAGGCCCCTCTCAAAATTGTCATAAGTAACACCTAATAAATTATTTTTAAAGCTTTGAAATGAAGACTTTAAATGCTAAACAGCATTATAAACCTAATAAAATAATCACACAACACAGAATATATAATTAAACTAAGTTAAATGAACAAAAAACGTAATTTATGCTTACCTGATAAATTCCTTTCTCCTGTAGTGTAGTCAGTCCACGGGTCATCCATTACTTATGGGATATTAACTCCTCCCCAACAGGAAGTGCAAGAGGATCACCCAAGCAGAGCTGCTATATAGCTCCTCCCCTCTACGTCATACCCAGTCATTCGACCGAAACCAAACGAGAAAGGAGAAACTATAGGGTGAAGTGGTGACTGGAATTTAATTTAAATTTAAGACCTGCCATAAAAAACAGGGCGGGCCGTGGACTGACTACACTACAGGAGAAAGGAATTTATCAGGTAAGCATAAATTATGTTTTCTCCTGTTAAGTGTAGTCAGTCCACGGGTCATCCATTACTTATGGGATACCAATACCAAACCTAGAAGTACACGGATGACGGGAGGGAAAGGCAGGATCTTTACACAGAAGGAACCACTGCCTGAAGAACCTTTCTCCCAAAAACAGCCTCAGAAGAAGCAAAAGTGTCAAATTTGTAAAATTTGGAAAAAGTATGAAGAGAAGACCAAGTTGCAGCCTTGCAAATCTGTTCAACAGAGGCCTCATTCTTAAAGGCCCACGTGGAAGCCACAGCTCTCGTAGAATGAGCTGTAATTCTTTCAGGAGGCTGCTGTCCAGCAGTCTCATAGGCTAAACGTATTATGCTACGAAGCCAAAAAGAGAGAGAGGTAGCAGATGCTTTTTGACCTCTCCTCTGACCAGAATAAACTACAAACAGGGAAGATGTTTGGCGAAAATCTTTAGTTGCCTGTAAATAAAATTTCAAGGCACGGACTACGTCTAGATTGTGTAGAAGTCGTTCCTTCTTTGAAGAAGGGTTAGGGCACAATGATGGAACAACAATCTCTTGATTGATATTCTTGTTAGTGACTACCTTAGGTAAGAACCCAGGTTTAGTACGCAGAACTACCTTGTCTGAATGAAAAATCAGATAAGGAGAATCACAATGTAAAGCCGATAACTCAGAGACTCTACGAGCCGAGGAAATAGCCATTAGAAACAGAACTTTCCAAGATAACAGCTTGATATCAATGGAATGAAGGGGTTCAAACGGAACACCCTGTAAAACGTTAAGAACTAAGTTTAAGCTCCACGGTGGAGCAACAGACTTAAACACAGGCTTAATCCTGGCCAAAGCCTGACAAAAAGCCTGAAGGTCTGGAACTTCTGACAGACGTTTGTGTAAAAGGATGGACAGAGCTGAGATCTGTCCCTTTAAAGAACTTGCAGATAAACCCTTTTCTAAACCTTCTTGTAGAAAAGACAATATCCTAGGAATCCTAACCTTACTCCATGAGTAACTCTTGGATTCACACCAGTTTAAATATTTACGCCATATCTTATGGTAAATTTTCCTGGTAACAGGTTTCCTAGCCTGTATTAAGGTGTCAATTACTGATTCCGAAAATCCACGCTTTGATAAAATCAAGCGTTCAATCTCCATGCAGTCAGCTTCAGAGAAATTAGATTTTGATGTTTGAAAGGACCCTGAATTAGAAGGTCCTGTCTCAGAGGCAGAGACCAAGGTGGACAGGATGACATGTCCACTAGATCTGCATACCAGGTCCTGCGTGGCCACGCAGGCGCTATTAGAATCACAGATGCTTTCTCCTGTTTGATCCTGGCAATCAAACGAGGAAGCATCGGGAAGGGTGGAAACACATAAGCCATCTTGAAGGTCCAAGGTGCTGTCAAGGCATCTATCAGGACCGCTCCCGGGTCCCTTGACCTGGACCCGTAACAAAGAAGCTTGGCGTTCTGGCGAGACGCCATGAGATCCATATCTGGTTTGCCCCAACGTCGAAGTATTTGGGCAAAGACCTCCGGATGAAGTTCCCACTCCCCCGGATGAAAAGTCTGGCGACTTAGGAAATCCGCCTCCCAGTTCTCCACGCCTGGGATGTGGATCGCTGACAGGTGGCAAGAGTGAGACTCTGCCCAGCGAATTATCTTTGATACTTCCATCATCGCTAGGGAACTCCTTGTCCCTCCCTGATGGTTGATGTAAGCCACAGTCGTGATGTTGTCCGACTGAAACCTGATGAACCTCAGAGTTGCTAACTGAGGCCAAGCCAGAAGGGTATTGAGAACTGCTCTCAATTCCAGAATGTTTATTGGAAGGAGACTCTCCTCCTGAGTCCATGATCCCTGAGCCTTCAGGGAATTCCAGACAGCGCCCCAACCTAGTAGGCTGGCGTCTGTTGTTACAATTGTCCAGTCTGGCCTGCTGAAGGGCATCCCCCTGGACAGATGTGGCCGAGAAAGCCACCATAGAAGAGAATCTCTGGTCTCTTGATCCAGATTCAGCATAGGGGACAAATCTGAGTAATCCCCATTCCACTGACTTAGCATGCACAATTGCAGCGGTCTGAGATGCAGGCGTGCAAAAGGTACTATGTCCATTGCCGCTACCATTAAGCCGATTACCTCCATGCATTGAGCCACTGACGGGTGTTGAATGGAATGAAGGACACGGCAAGCATTTAGAAGTTTTGTTAACCTGTCCTCTGTCAGGTAAATTTTCATTTCTACAGAATCTATAAGAGTCCCCAAGAAGGGAACTCTTGTGAGTGGCAATAGAGAACTCTTTTCTACGTTCACCTTCCACCCATGCGACCTTAGAAATGCCAGAACTAACTCTGTATGAGACTTGGCAGTTTGGAAATTTGACGCTTGTATCAGAATGTTGTCTAGGCACGGAGCTACCGCTATTCCTCGCGGTCTTAGTACCGCCAGAAGAGAGCCCAGGACCTTTTTAAAGATTCTTGGAGCCGTAGCTAACCCGAAGGGAAGAGCTACAAACTGATAATGCCTGTCTAGGAAGGCAAACCTTAGGTACCGGTAATGATCCCTGTGAATCGGTATGTGAAGGTACGCATCCTTTAGATCCACTGTGGTCATGTACTGACCCTTTTGGATCATGGGTAAGATTGTCCGAATAGTTTCCATTTTGAACGATGGAACTCTTAGGAATTTGTTTAGGATCTTTAAATCCAAGATTGGTCTGAAGGTTCCCTCTTTCTTGGGAACCACAAACAGATTTGAGTAAAACCCTTGTCCGTGTTCCGACCGCGGAACCGGGTGGATCACTCCCATTAACAAAAGATCTTGAACACAGCGTAGAACCGCCTCTTTCTTTGTCTGGTTTGTTGACAACCTTGAAAGATGAAATCTCCCTTTGGGAGGAGAAGCTTTGAAGTCCAGAAGATATCCCTGGAATATGATCTCTAACGCCCAGGGATCCTGGACATCTCTTGCCCAAGCCTGGGCGAAGAGAGAAAGTCTGCCCCCTACTAGATCCGTTGCCGGATTGGGGGCCCTCACTTCATGCTGTCTTAGGGGCGGCAGCAGGTTTTCTGGCCTGCTTGCCCTTGTTCCAGGTCTGGTTAGGTTTCCAGCCCTGTCTGTAACGAGCAACAGTTCCTTCCTGTTTTGTAGCGGAGGAAGTTGATGCTGCTCCTGCCTTGAAGTTACGAAAGGCACGAAAATTAGACTGTCTAGCCCTTGGTTTGGCTCTGTCTTGAGGCAGGGCATGTCCCTTACCTCCAGTAATGTCAGCGATAATTTCTTTCAAACCGGGCCCAAATAATGTCTGCCCTTTGAAAGGTATGTTAAGCAATTTAGATTTAGAAGTCACATCGGCTGACCAGGATTTTAGCCACAGCGCTCTGCGCGCCTGGATGGTGAATCCGGAATTCTTAGCCGTAAGCTTAGTTAAATGTACTACGGCATCAGAAATAAATGAATTAGCTAGCTTAAGGACTTGTCTATGATTTCATCCAATGGAACTGAGCTAATGGTCTCCTCTAGAGACTCAAACCAAAATGCCGCCGCAGCCGTGACAGGCGCAATGCATGCGAGAGGTTGTAATATAAAACCTTGTTGAGTAAACATTTTCTTAAGGTAACCCTCTAATTTTTTGTCCATTGGGTCTGAAAAGGCACAGCTATCCTCCACCGGGATAGTGGTACGCTTAGCCAGAGTAGAAACTGCTCCTTCCACCTTAGGGACTATCTGCCATAAGTCCCGTGTGGTGGCGTCTATTGGAAACATTTTTCTAAATATAGGAGGGGGGGAAAAGGGCACACCTGGCCTATCCCACTCCTTAGTAATAATTTCTGTAAGTCTCTTAGGTATAGGAAAGACGTCAGTACACGCCGGTACCGCATAGTATCTATCCAGCCTACATAATTTCTCTGGGATTGCAACCGTGTTACAATCATTGAGAGCCGCTAATACCTCCCCTAATAATACACGGAGGTTTTCAAGCTTAAATTTAAAATTTGAAATGTCTGAGTCCAGTCTATTTGGATCAGATCCGTCACCCACAGAATGAAGCTCTCCGTCTTCATGTTCTGCCACTTGTGACGCAGTATCAGACATGGCTCTAACATTATCAGCGTACTCTGTTCTCACCCCAGAGTGGTCGCGTTTACCTCTAAGTTCTGGTAATTTAGATAAAACTTCAGTCATAACATTAGCCATGTCTTGTAAAGTGATTTGTAATGGCCGCCCTGATGTACTTGGCGTCGCAATATCACGCACCTCCTGAGCGGGAGATGCAGGTACTGACACGTGAGGAGAGTTAGTCGGCATAACTTTCCCCTCGTTGTCTGGTGAAATTTTCTTAAAATGTACAGATTGACTTTTATTTAAAGTAGCATCAATGCAATTAGTACACAAATTTCTATTGGGCTCCACATTGGCTTTTGAACATATTGCACAAAGAGATTACTCTATGTCAGACATGTTAAAACAAACTAGCAATTAGACTAGCAAGCTTGGAAAATACTTTTCAAATAAATTTGCAAGCAATATAAAAAACGTTACTGTGCCTTTAAGAAGCACACAAAAACTGTCACAGTTGAATAACAATGAACCGGATTAGTTATAGAAACCAAATTTTCACAGTAAATGTATAAATTTAGCAAAGGATTGCACTCATTAGCACTGGATGATTAACCCTTAATATCAGAAAAACGGATAACAATTGAAAATATAAGCGTTTTTATCACAGTTAAAGCACAGTCTCACAGGTCTGCTGTGAGTGATTACCTCAGTAAACTGTTTTAATTCAAAACAAACGACAGCCATGTGGAAAATAACGCCCAAAACAATTTTTCACCAAGTACCTCAGATAATTAAACGATTTAACATGCCAGCAAACGTTTAAAATCTAATTTATGAAATGTCATTAAAAAGCCTGCTGCTAGTCGCTCACACTGCAAGTTAGGCTAAAAGTTATATGCATACAGTATTTTCCCAGTGAAGTGCCATTCCCCAGAAATACTTAAGTGTAAACATACATACATATCAGCCTGATACCAGTTGCTACTAATGCATTTAAGGCTGTACTTACATTATATCGGTATTAGCAGTATTTTCTCAGTCAATTCCATTCCTTAGAAAATAATATACTGCAACATACCTCTTTGCCGGTGAACCTGCCCGCTGTCCCCTGTTCTGAAGTTACCTCACTCCTCAGAATGGCCGAGAACAGCAAATGGATCTTAGTTACGTCCGCTAAGATCATACACAAAACTCAGGTAGATTCTTCTTCAAATGCTGCCTGAGAAAAAACAACACACTCCGGTGCCGTTTAAAATAACAAACTTTTGATTGAAGAAATAAAAACTAAGTTTAATAACCACAGTCCTCTCACACATCCTATCTATTAGTTGGGTGCAAGAGAATGACTGGGTATGACGTAGAGGGGAGGAGCTATATAGCAGCTCTGCTTGGGTGATCCTCTTGCACTTCCTGTTGGGGAGGAGTTAATATCCCATAAGTAATGGATGACCCGTGGACTGACTACACTTAACAGGAGAAACATTCGCTAAGCAGCATTATAAACCTAATAAAATAATCACACAACACAGACTTCACTTGCATTTTTCTGCAAACAGTTCTTTCTATGCATTCCAATCTGGACTGATTTATAGACAGGAAGATCTTGTTCCTTTGAAATCTGCTCAATAGCTCAGGTCTGGTTAAACTGATTAATTTCAGCTTGCTTGGCTTTGCTGCAACACAAGCGGACAGCTCCACCTACTGGCTATTTTAATAAATGCACTGCTTCTCAATGCTTTTCAATAGCAGTCACATGACTGGAAAAAAAGGTTGTTATTCTGAAACGGTGCAAATTGAACCGTTGTAAAACGAGGGCCACCTGTACATATGTTTAAAACTTTATATTAATACATAAAGCGCCAAACCATAGCTGAGAGTGTCTTAAATAATGATACATACTTACCGAAAGACACCCATCCACATATAGCAGATAGTCAAACCAGTACTGAAAACTAACAGCAGAGGTAATGGTATATAAGAGTATATCGTCAATCTGAAAAGGGAGGTAGGAGATGAATCCCTACGACCGATAACAGAGAACCCTTGAAAAGAATTCCCGCGAGGGAAACCATAAAATCAATAGGCGATACTCTCTTCACATCCCTCTGACAAACACTGTACTCTGAGAGGAATTGTGCTTCAGAATGCTTAGAAGTGCTTATCATAGAAGAAATCATAAAAATAAAGCACAAACTTACTTTACCACTTCCATAGGAGGCAAAGTTTGTAAAACTGAATTGTGGGTGTGGTGACGGGTGTATTTATAGGTATTTTAAGGTTTGGGAAACTTTGCCCCTCCTGGTAGGATTGTATATCCCATACGTCACTAGCTTATGTACTCTTACCAATTACATGAAAGAAATTTAGCTATTTTGCCCCTGTTACAGAGGAATAAGTTTCTGCCCTTATACTGTCCTCTCGCCTCACTACCTGTCCCCTCAACCCCATCCCCTCACAGCTACTCCCCTCCTTCTCTTCTACCCTTACCCCTATACTCACACACATCTTCAGCCTCTCCCTCAGCACTGGTATATTTCCCTCATCTCTTAAACATGCACTGGTCACACCTATCCTCAAAAAACCTTCTCTCGACCCTATCTCCCCATCCAACTACAGCCCTATTTCTCTACTCCCTCTTGCCTCAAAGCTTCTTGAAAAGCTAGTATATGCACATCTATCCCAATTCCTTACATTAAACTCCCTCCTTGACCCACTGTAATCTGGATTTCGCTCTCTTCACTCCACAGAGACAGCAATTGTTAAGGTTACCAACGACCTACTTACAGCAAAATCCAAAGGCCACTTCTCTCTGCTTATCCTCCTTGATCTGTCTGCAGCCTTTGATACTGTCGACCACCCTCTTTTAATCCAAACCCTCCAATTCTTCTGCATCTGCAACACAGCTCTCTTGTGGTTCTCTTCCTATCTGTCTAACCATACCTTTAGTGTAGTCTCTCTGGGGCATCCTCTGCCTTGTTACCACTTTCTGTTGCGGTACCGCAAGGCTCTGTCCTCGGCCCCCTTCTCTTCTCAATCTACACGTCATCATTAGGCTCCTTAATAAAGTCCCACTTGTTTCAATATCATTTGTATGCTGACGACACTCAAATCTACCTCTCTGTACCAGACCTATTTCCTTCCTTGCTAACCCGTGTCACTAACTGTCTCTCTCATATCTCATCTTGGATGCCCTCTTACTACCTTAAGCTAAATCTGTCCAAAACTGAGCTCCTTATTTCCCCCCCTTCTTCCAAAATCTCCACCCGCCTATTCTCTATAACGGTTGATACCTCCATCATTACCCCTACCCCACATGCCCAATATCTTGGGGTCACACTTGACTCAGATATTTATTTCACTCCTCACATTCAGTCCTTGACTAAAGCCTGCCGCTTCCACCTTAAAAACATCTCTAAAATTAGACATTTCCTTACACAAGACACAAATAAGATTTTAATCCACTCTCTCATTCTTTCCCATCTCGACTACTGCAACTCCATCCTCTCTGGTCTCCCTAGCTGCCGCCTAGCTCCTTTGCAATCCATGATGAAAGCCTCTGCCAGGCTCATCTTCCTTATACACAAATCTTCATCGCCTACACCACTCTGCCAATCCCTTCACTGGCTTCCTCTTGCCTCCAGGATTAAACACAACATTCTCACTCTGACATACAAAGCCCTCAACTGAAGAAGAAAAAAGAAGAAAAACCAATGGCACTACTTCTAGGTTAGGAGCAAGCTCTAGATCTCTTTATATGACGTGATCCGAAATATGTTCCAGATCAGTATATATCTAATAATAGAGTCAGCGGTGCTGTGTACTATATAGGAACTTAGAAAAGCGGATAGTGGTTAAAAAGATAACCACTGCAAAGAGTACACTTGTAGCACTCAAGAGCTAAATAAGTATAATAAATTATACTAAGGAATTCAATATGGCATATGAATGCGTTCAGAAATAGAACCAGTCTCTAAATATACATTAACCTAACTAAAATTAAATCTTAACGTTTATTGGTCAAACAGTGCTAAAATTTGCGGAAAACAACAAATAGTTAAAAACACAAACTGTAATTGGTGCTATTGTGTCGATTCGAAAGAATGGCAGGCTAATGGGACCAATAAGGGGGTCAATATATGAGAATCACCTCTGTTGAGGCTGAGAATAAAGTGATAATATCAGTATAATTCTATAAGGGTTGTATATACCTGACGTCAGTACTGATAAGTTATAAGTGTATAGGTAAACCGTAGTAACAGATGAATTAGTAAAAATGTGCGCTTCAGATAATCAGAGATATCAATGTCCTTTCAGGTGTAACCAAGGGTTAAGTAGTTTACAGAAGCTATTAGCTCAAACCATATGTTATTGAAATGTGGTTGAAGTGGAGAGTAACCAATAGGTTGTCTAACTCTATCACTTTAATTCCTGATTTTGGGGAGCTGTAAACAGTATACTCTAAATCAATTATAAATAGCTTTGTATAGAGTTTATATCGTTTATCTGGTTAATATTGCATCATAGATAAATTATAGTTTGGTAGATTTGAATTGTGCGCAACATCTGAATTAATGTATTTTGCAGTGGGTTCTGGTACCTTAATTTTAGTATTATTTAAAAACGCTATAATTGTGTTTATTATTTTAAGGTATATGTTAACCTAAGTTTGGGGTATCGTTCCCAGTGTTTAAATGCACAGTATTATTGGTAAAATTGTGTTGTTGTATGTGAATAGGTTTGGTTGGTTATTATAATTAATAGTATCCTCCAACTCTAGATAAGCACGCACTATTACTATATATCGTGGTCTGTATATCTTACCACATTTCTGTAATGGTAATGAAACCCTCTTTTGCTACATGTCATCATGGATTCTTATACAATGTTGTGGTTTTTTATGTGCTTATGTAGACAAGGGTTCGGTTGTGTACCGTAGCTTATTTGTTTATCATAGATACAAAGTTGCGGTTTATTATTTTTGCAGATAAGAGTTGGGTTATGTACCGTGGCTTATTTATTCACCACAGATTAAAATTAATGGTTCAACTTTCACACACGATCAGATACCGTATTTGTCCAATATTTAACGCTGTATGTTACGTAGTGTTTAGCAAACATTATTTATAAGTATATTGAATACAATGACATACATGCTCAATACTGAGCTAAATAATGCTTATGATTAATTATTTAGTTTAATTTATCGTAGCAAGCATCGATTCTAGCGATTTTGCAAACAGCGTTTAGATTCAGGCACACTAATTGTTTATGTAGCCTTTCATTTTGATACAATATGAAATGTTATATAAATTAACAGCATAAAGAGTTTTGTTTCGTGGCTTGTTGAAATACAACAGATTAATAGAGATTCCCAATCTTTTTTATACTCATGGTAGTTAGAGTTATCTGATAGTTCGTGACAACAATTAAATAGTGTTTGTACACTTTAAGATCTCAGTACTATGATCTTGTAATGTGTCGCTAATAAATTATTTATCAACACAAGATTAAATTGGTTTAGTTACCCTTATATTAGTAAAGCCTCAGGTGATCCCCTCTGTATAAGGTCATAGTATAAACCTGCCCCTATAGTTTACTCCTGTGGCAGGTTTATACTATGACCTTATACAGAGGGGATCACCTGAGGCTTTACTAATATAAGGGTAACTAAACCAATTTAATCTTGTGTTGGTAAATAATTTATTAGCGACACATTACAAGATCATAGTACTGAGATCTTAAAGTGTACAAACACTATTTAATTGTTGTCACGAACTATCAGATAACTCTAACTACCATGAGTATAAAAAAGATTGGGAATCTCTATTAATCTGTTGTATTTCAACAAGCCACGAAACAAAACTCTTTATGCTGTTAATTTATATAACATTTCATATTGTATCAAAATGAAAGGCTACATAAACAATTAGTGTGCCTGAATCTAAACGCTGTTTGCAAAATCACTAGAATCGATGCTTGCTACGATACATTAAACTAAATAATTAATCATAAGCATTATTTAGCTCAGCATTGAGCATGTATGTCATTGTATTCAATATACTTATAAATAATGTTTGCTAAACACTACGTAACATACAGCGTTAAATATTGGACAAATACGGTATCTGATCTGTGTGAAAGTTGAACCATTAATTTTAATCTGTGGTGAATAAATAAGCCACGGTACATAACCCAACTCTTATCTGCAAAAATAATAAACCGCAACTTTGTATCTATGATAAACAAATAAGCTACGGTACTAGGGTTGCCACCTTTTGCCCAGCCGATTCCTGGACACTTTGAATGTGGGCGTGGCTGGGGGTGTGGCGGGGGTGTGGCTGGGGGCGTGGCGGGGTGTGGCTTCACACGGCCTTAATAAAATATATTTTACAATTTTTGCTGCCTCTCAGTGTGTGTGTGAAGTGTCAGTGAGCTGTCTGTCAGTGTGAGTGAAGTGTCAGTGAGCTGCCTGTCAGTGTGTGTGAAGTGTCAGTGAGCTGCCTGTAAGTGTGAGTGAAGTGTCAGTGAGCTGTCTGTCAGTGTGAGTGAAGTGTCAGTGAGCTGCCTGTCAGTGTGTGTGAAGTGTCAGTGAGCTGCCTGTCAGTGTGTGTGTGAGAAGTGTCATTGAGCTGCCTGTCAGTGTGTGTGTGTGAAGTGTCAGTGAGCTGCCTGTCACTGTGTGTGTGAAGTGTCAGTGAGCTGCCTGTCAGTGTATGTGTGAAGTGTCAGTGAGCTGCCTGTCAGTGTGTGTGTGTGTGTGTGTGTGTGTGAAGTGTCAGTGAGCTGCCTGTCAGTATGTGTGTGTGTGTGTGAAGTGTCAATGAGCTGCCTATCAGTGTGTGTGAAGTGTCAGTGAGCTGCCTGTCAGTGTGTGTGTAAAGTGTCAGTGAGCTGCCTGTCAGCGTGTGTGTGAAGTGTCAGTGAGCTGCCTGTCAGCGTGTGTGTGAAGTGTCAGTGAGCTGCCTGTCAGTGTGAGTGAAGTGTCAGTGAGCTGCCTGTCAGTGTGTGTGTGAAGTGTCAGTGAGCTGCCTGTCAGTGTGTGTGTGAAGTGTCAGTGAGCTGCCTGTCAGTGTGTGTGAAGTGTCAGTGAGCTGCCTGTCAGTGTGAGTGAAGTGTCAGTGAGCTGCCTGTCAGTGTGAGTGAAGTGTCAGTGAGCTGCCTGTCAGTGTGAGTGAAGTGTCAGTGAGCTGCCTGTCAGTGTGTGTGAAGTGTCAGTGAGCTGCCTGTCTTTGTGTGTGAAGTGTCAGTGAGCTGCGCCTGTCAGTGTGTGTGAAGTGTCAGTGAGCTGCGCCTGTCAGTGTGTGTGTATGTGAGAGAAGTGTCAGTGAGCTGTCTGTCAGTGTGTTTGTGGGAGAAGTGTCAGTGAGCTGTCTGTTAATTCTAACTAGGCTTGCTTCAGGGAGATAATATACTTTACAATATCACAATTAGCTCCTTGAATGACAGAGAGCGCAGCCTGCAACACAATACGAAAGAATGTGATGCAGCATGTCCTGGCAGCCAAGGGGTTATCCCATCTTTTGAGGCCGAGTGCTGTAACTGTTACCTTAGTCTCCCTGTCAGCTGGCAGATGATCCGAGTCCTCCTCCATGTTAGCAGCACAAGTTAGTAAAACCCACGGGCATCGGTCACGGCGCGGCTCTGGTATTTAGAAAGTGTTGAAGCGGGAAAAAACTAACTAGCAGAAGTCTCTGGCGAGCAGTAACTATGTCACCTAATGCGACTCCAGTCTCCAGTAGTTTGGTATCCGCCGCCATTTTTGCTAAGGGCAAACTGTGTGACGTGCATGTAGCTGTGACTCTGTGAGAGTGTGAGTCTAGTGACGTCCCTAGTTTCCCTCACATTGCCCTGCCGGCCCAGCCACCAAAGTTTTTTTTTAAAAAAATCAACAGTGTTGTGTGTGAGTGACAGGGGAGCTGGGCAGGCCGGGGCATTGGAGCCTAGTTCCGGGACACGGGACATACAGTCCCAGACCGGGACTGTCCCGGTGATACCGGGGCAGGTGGCAACCCTATACGGTACACAACCGAACCCTTGTCTACATAAGCACATAAAAAACCACAACATTGTATAAGAATCCATGATGACATGTAGCAATAGAGGGTTTGATTACCATTACAGAAATGTGGTAAGATATACAGACCACGATATATAGTAATAGTGCGTGCTTATCTAGAGTTGGAGGATACTATTAATTATAATAATTACCAACCAAACCTATTCACATACAACAACACAATTTTACCAATAATACTGTGCATTTAAACACTGGGAACGGTACCCCAAACTTAGGTTAACATATACCTTAAAATAATAAACACAATTATAGTGTTTTTAAATAATACTAAAATTAAGGTACCAAAACCCACTGCAAAATACATTAATTCAGATGTTGCGCACAATTCAAATCTACCAAACTATAATTTATCTATCATGCAATATTAACCAGATAATTGATATAAACTCTATACAAAGCTATTTATAATTGATTTAGAGTATACTGTTTACAGCTCCCCAAAATCAGGAATTAAAGTGATAGAGTTAGACAACCTATTGGTTACTCTCCACTTCAACCACATTTCAATAACATATGGTTTGAGCTAATAGCTTCTGTAAACTACTTAACCCTTGGTTACACCTGAAAGGACATTGATATCTCTGATTATCTGAAGCGCACATTTTTACTAATTCATCTGTTACTACGGTTTACCTATACACTTATAACTTATCAGTACTGACGTCAGGTATATACAACCCTTATAGAATTATACTGATATTATCACTTTATTCTCAGCCTCAACAGAGGTGATTCTCATATATTGACCCCCTTATTGGTCCCATTAGCCTGCCATTCTTTCGAATCGACACAATAGCACCAATTACAGTTTGTGTTTTTAACTATTTGTTGTTTTCCGCAAATTTTAGCACTGTTTGACCAATAAACGTTAAGTTTTAATTTTAGTTAGGTTAATGTATATTTAGAGACTGGTGCTATTTCTGTACGCA
This sequence comes from Bombina bombina, assembly GCF_027579735.1. Lineage (NCBI taxonomy): Eukaryota > Metazoa > Chordata > Amphibia > Anura > Bombinatoridae > Bombina > Bombina bombina. The sequence continues at coordinate 457,821,360 of NC_069502.1, forward strand.
TTCATATGCCATATTGAATTCCTTAGTATAATTTATTATACTTATTTAGCTCTTGAGTGCTACAAGTGTACTCTTTGCAGTGGTTATCTTTTTAACCACTATCCGCTTTTCTAAAGCCCTCAACTGCACTGCGCCCCCCTACATCTCAGACCTTGTGTCTAGATACTCTCCCTCCCGTCCCCTTTGCTCCGCTCATGATCTCCTACTCTTCTCCATTCTTGTTATCTCCTCACATTCCTGTTTACAAGACTTCTCCAGTCTGGCTCCCATCTTATGGAACTCTCTGCCTCGCTTCACAAGACTCTCCCCTGGTTTTGAAAGCTTCAAGCGCTCCGTAAAGACTCTACTATTCAGGGATGCATACAACCTACACTAACCTTCCTATCTCCACTGCTATCCCCTTGAACCCCTTAGCCTGTAAGCCTATGAGCCCAGTAGTGTTTGTAGTTCACCTTCATAAGAGCCGACTACAACAGTGCAACTCTCGGCAGGGCCCTCTACCCATTTGATCCCTGTAAATGTTATCTTGTATACTGTGTATGTTTATAGCGCTGCGGAATCTGTTGGTGCACTACAAATACCTGATAATAATAATAATAATTTGTATGCTAGTAATACTTCAAACAGCCTAAGCACAAATGCAGCCATTTTTAATGTAGCATAAGTTTGTTATACCCTTATTTATTGCTATTGTTTTTTTAATAGTCTATAAACCAATTATGTGTTAATATTCCACTCAATGCAATTTTACAGTAAAACAAATAAAACTACATCACTTTCTCCTGTCACACATCACATCCTGTGCTTTGCCCCTGCACACATTTCCTAGGCTGTCTATTATTCTTATGCACATACTTGGCATATGCTTTCTCCAATAATGGCAACCAGAAGGCATTTTTATCTTGGCAGGTAGAGAAACAGAGCTTATTTCCCAGGCATGGCAGGCAATCATCAATGGTCACATCCACCCAGCGGCCAAAGTGCCAGAATCGGCAAGTGAAACGGCCCTGGTATCCGCAATCTGTCCAAGTGCACTGGCCTGGTGGAAACACCTGAAAGGGAAAGTAAGATTAATAGAAGGGGAGGAGGAGAGAAGCTAAATGGTTAACAGAATCTGTCTAGGAATAAATGTTTTAATTAGACCAGTCATGGTAGGACAAAAGAAAGTAATATGTTAATGTCTTATTACCTTGCTGAGAAGTGGGTCATGCCTTTGCAGTGCGGAGCAAGCACATACGAACCAGCAGTCTCCTAGAATCCCCTGCTTTCCTAAACCATCTCTCCCATTTTCTGGAAATAAACGAGGGGAGGTGCAAATTTCCTAACAGAAGGAAAACATTTGTGTAATTTTCCAGCTGTATCTCTTGATGGAGTATGTAATAACTCTATGGGATGTTAGGTTCATTAACATTCATTTATATATTATCCCTACTATGCAGAAGACAACAGGGGAGCCGTCATTACTGAGGCATGGCCTCAAATCCAACTTCCCGTCTGCTGCTCTAGCTCTTTCATGCCCTCCTTTCCTAGTGCTAAATGAAGGAACATACTGTGCATAGTTAAGTGTTGTAGAAGCAGAGAGAGCAGAAGATGAGGGTCTGTAGGTAGCATGTACCTGCTTAAGAGATAATGATTGGGCATAAAACTAACATTCAATAGGTGTTTGTAACAGTATTATTATTAAAAGATGATGACTGGACATATTGCTGTAATTTAATTAAAGACCTCAAAGAGAGAAAATATATAAATGAAAAACTCCAACATGATATGTTAAGCCCAGCAAATTTTAAAGTCTAGAACAGGGGATTACAACCTGCTTGGTAGGTGATTTAAAAAAAAAATCTACACAAATATTATGTTTGTAACAAATTAGCAATTAATTACCAAAATAATCACCACAAACATACAGATACATAGTGGACCATGAATAAAGATATAAGGAATAAGCCATTTTCATACAACAGGAGCAAATCTGTTGCAAATGGGATCAATTGATTAGTGGAGTTAGGAACCTGATTACAAAAATGGAGGGTCTCACTTTGAACCCATGCATTAGGTTGCAAACCCTGATTGTGAATCATCCCTGGCTAGACTCAATGTTGCCTGGTATACTCTCACTTGTGGTCTTTTCCATGTAATGCGGTCACTCAGAGAAGACAATGGAGTTCTTCCTCCGCAAACTAGAGAAGACAGATTAGCTGGGAATTCCGAGTCAACAAACAGCTGGCTAGAGGAAGCTTGCATGTCACCTAGAAAAGAACAAAGGAAAAAATAAAATAAATAAGCAAAACATGGAAAATAAACAACATTACCAGAACAAAATATATATAAAAAGGTACAATGTTTTACTTCACAACAACATCCATTACACTAACAGCATTTACCCAGAAGTGGAAAATAAGAAAATATACTGCACTATTAAAATATTGTTTTGCACATTAATAATTATTAATTTTATTATTTTCATTGACCATCTGATATAGATGCACGACATCTGATAAAGATGAGTACATTTATGATCAGCAAATGATACAGAGCCGAAATACTACTGAATCTATTTTCAATTACCTAAACGTTTGAAAAAAATATCTGTTCAACTCACCTTCTCATTACATATTAATGTGTAGAACATACATAACATTCTCTTATTTAATAAAGAAATTGCATACTTAGTGTTGATCAGAAAATCCTAATATAGTTGCTAAAGATGTTCAGAAGTCGAACTTCCGGCTGGAGGCGGGGCAGACAGGTAGCTGCAGGTAGCTGTTGCTACGGCTCGCATCTCTAATGGGAGATCTTGTTCACCTGCCAGCCGTTTGCAGCACCCTTGGCCGCCTGAGGCCCGGGTATTAGGATTGTTGGTCCTGCAAAGGAAGTTTCTGAATACAGCCGAATTGTGCATGTTGGCTAGTGCACGGCATACCAACAGATGCCTGGTCTGTTAATTACCTAGTTTTACTTGGCGAATGCTGAACTATTAAGTGGCTATATCGGCCCTGGAGAGCTGAACTCACATTGGTCCCGCCAGTATAACGAAAGTACGGCGTGGGTACAGAAGACACCTGTTTGTTGGTGCTCACCTGGAGATCGAGGAGAGGTTATCTCGTATACCTTAAAGAATAAGCTGGGTAGTTTACCCGTGGAAGCCGAGTAGCTGATTCGTGATTCCTGCTGCTGGAAAGGCTCCATACCGGTGGATTAACTGGTCAACAACCGGACAAAGCCTGAGAGGAACGCCCCCCTATTATCGGGGGTCTGACTGTTTTGTACAGCGGCTGTCTTATATACCTGAAGAAGCAAGCCGGGTAGCTGGTCTGTGAATGTTGGGCAGCTGTCCTACGATTTCCGCAGGTGAAAATGTTCACTAGCAGTGGAACATTTGATGGACAACCGGTCAAAGTTTGAGAGGAACGCCCACTACTATCGGGGATTTTGCTGTCTTGTCTAGCTGGTCTGGTCCTGCTGCACAGGCTTGCAAGTGTAAGCCGTGCAGAAACGCAAATAAGCACTGTTTTTGTGGACCGGATCATTTCCACTAATGTCCCATTGGTCGAAACAGGGGTAGGCAGCCTCTCTGGATTCATTTACATAGGCAGAGCGCAACGATCGATGATCAGGTTTCCTACAATATCATTGGATCCAGAATTGGTCAGACCGTAATCCCAGGAATCTATATAACATCACCAGTCGGGTGATTTCTGGTACTTTTCCTTTTCAAGCTATGAATTACCTATGTTCATATAATTAATACCAGGAAGGCGATGGGCTCAATTTAATATCTACGGCCCAGACTACAAGGGGGGGGGGGGGTCTCCACGCTAAAGTGGATATATCAGCCACAATTGGGGAATTTCGTATGACTTGTTTATGTGAACTTGACATTTAATATATAATTTTTTCTCTCCGCTAAGACAAGCTTAAATACTGTTACTATATTTCGTTGCTGAAATTTTTAATAGTAACTTAGATATAAAAGGCTTCTAAGTAGCGACCAAGGTTTTGATTATAATAAGAGATACTCTAATTGTTACGTTTACTTAAAAGATATTCTATCAATTATTAATAAAAAAAATTCCCCTCTAAAGCCTTCAACCACATGCAAAATATTAAGGGCACTTAGAAGTTCCTTAAAGTGGCGTCTGTAATACCTGTTACTTGATTATTTAGCCTATTGTAGCTACCTTATATGAACAGCTTTATTTAGCCTATTTTTAAATTGTTTGTACCGGGGCTTTTCTAAATGTGGCAGCTAGTAAATTATGATCACAACTTACAATTCAGTTAATATTTTTTTTCTCTATCTACTGCCCTAGAAGTTTAAAATCTCTCATTAGGGTTTGTTCGTGAATTAATAATTCCACTCTATTTTTCCATTGGTATAGATAATTTAATTAACAACACACAGGATTATCAAGAATTAAACTATGAATTACCAAGGAGTTTAAAGCTATACTTCAGGTGATGTGATGTTAAAAAATTTAAATTACTAAAAAACTTTCTTCCCTTATAAATTGAATACATTGTTTGCACATTTCCCTGGCTATTTGTGGGCGATCCCTAATGTGCTGCTTGTATTAATTTAATAATATCTATATATATATATCCCTGGTTAAGTGTGGATGAGCCTTAAATGCTGTTTCTATTAACTTAATAATATCTATATAGGTCTTAGCTTTATTTGTTATAAGTATATGAGAATTCCTGTTATAGGTTGTTTTAATCACTTGTGTTAGTATATATACACTTATTATATGAGGTTGAGAATAGAGTATCTGACCTAGAAGATCAATATAATACACATGAATCTTTAGTAGCGTCACATAGTAAATCCATTGCGATACTGCAAACAAAAATTGAGGATCTTGAGGATCGCTCAAGACGTAATAATTTAAAAATTATAGGGTTACCAGAATTACCTGAATTTCAAGATTTGATTACCTTTGTTACTATTACCCTTCCACAGGTACTCCAGATACCTCCGCCAACTACTCCATTTCTGGTGGAACGGGTACACAGAATTGGGTACCGTAGAGAAAATCAGGGAAATGTGAAACCAAGATCGGTTATATTTAAATTTTTCAATTTCCAAGACAAATTAATATATCTTAAATACTATAGGAAATTGAAGACCTTGTCAGTAGGTACACACAAACTACTAATTTTTCAAGATTTCTCTACTGAAACTTTAACCATGAGAAGGGAAATGTCTCCTTACTATGGCCGATTACTGAATGCTAACTATGACATAAAATTGATCTACCCCGCCAAATTGATAGTGTTAAAAGATGGTACCTCTCATACCTTAAATAATCCTGTAGAAGCAGAAATATTTTGAAGAGAAGTGGGCATAGAATAGACTAACATGTGTTGCCAAGTCTCTATGTACATCTTTATAGGCATGGGTTGGGGAATGCATAATGCTATGTTAATTTATTTATTTTTTGCCCCCTCTCCCTCTATCTCCTTTTTCCAGTGGTATTCCTCTTATATTATATCCCTTCCTACCCACTGATATTAGATGTCATCTCCAACATATTTAAATTAAGCTGGTGGATCCAAGTCTTAACTTTATCTCATGGAATGTAGGAGGAATAACCTCCCCAATTAAAAGGAAATCAATAATAAAATACCTTGGGAAACTTAAATCCAATATTGTCATGCTTCAAGAGTTACATCTTAAAGCCCCAGAAATTGTTAAATTAAAAACAAATTGAGTAGGTGAGGTTATCGCCACCCCACAAGATAGTAGGAAAAGGGGAGTAGCGATTTTATTGCACAAAATTGTAGTATATCAAATAGTTAATAAAGAACTGGATCCTAATGGGCGATTCTTAATTATAGAAATCATTATTAATAAATTTAAATACATACTATGCAATATATATGGCCCTAATCAAGTTGATCGAGAATTTTGGAGCAATCTGACAATGAAATTACATAGATACATAGGCTCAAATCTGATAATAGCCGGAGATTTTAATCTATTAGCCGATCCCAGTCTAGATAACTCAAGTGTAAAGGATATAAAATGTAGAGATAGGAAAGTTCGAATTTTCCAAAAATTTTGTTCACAATTAGGACTTATCGATATTTGGAGGGTCCAAAATCCCGACCTACGTACATTTACTTGTTTATCGAAAGCACATCAATCATTATCCAGAATTGATTATTTCTGTATCTCTGATTCCTTGCTGAATTGGGATTGGTTGGCTAAAATTGAAGACATTACAATATCTGACCATGCCGCTATATCATTGAACTGTCAGTCAGGTATGAAGGGTATTACTAATAACATATTTCCCCAAATATTTAAGCAACAATATTAATTTTCAAAACTGGATGGGTAACAAATGGTTGGAATTTTACAATAACAATAAAAATTACCTTGGGAAAGTAGAGTTTTGGAAGGCGTCCAAAGCAGTAATACAAGGTGAAATAAAATCTTATATAATTCAGCAGAAGAAAAAATCCAGTCGCACTGAAGTGCAGCTAGCCAACCAAGTCAAAAATGCTTACAGAGCATATATAGATAATCCCACTAAAGTTAGATGGGATATATATGTGAAGGTGAAAACAACTCGAGATATCTATTTAAAACAGAAAAGTACTCAAGAAACATTCAGATTAAAAGCTCTTTGTGGAGGATTTGTGGGAAGATCTGCTAAATTTCTCGCAGAATCACTAAACCTAGCTCTAGGAATGTTATTTCGGCCATTAAAAAAGGTACAAAAAAATTTACTAGTCAGCTGGATATTGAAAAAGTATTTTTTTGATTTTTTTTAATGATCTATATAAAGCAGAACCCCATAATACTACTATTCAAAAAGAATTCTGGGATAGGATCGATGTCCCTAAGTTGTTGCCAGAAATAATTTCAATTATTAATTCCCATATTACAGACGAGGACATTGTAAATGCTATTAAAATGGCTAAACTAAATAAAGCCGCTGGGCCAGAAGCCCTCCCATTAGAATTCTACCGAATTCTACAAACACAGATAACTCTGATCTTAAATAAGCTATTTAACTCTTATTTTTCTGGGAATCTTGAATGTTCACCCTATTTTGCGGCGGCGAATATCTCATTAATTTTAAAAAAGGATAAAGATCCTGAATGTCCTAGTTCCTATAGGCCAATTTCGGTTCTCAATACCGACTATAAGCTATTAACAGCTATTTTAGCCAATCGCCTTAAACCACACATAGGGGACATAATACATGAAAACCAATCGGGATTCATGCCAGGCCGGAATCCGGCTAGGAACATAAGGAAACTCCTAGTATTGTTAGAGTATGTATGGAATAAACATAGGGCCCACAGATCTCCTGTAACATCTGATGAAGCTATCCTAACGGTTGATGCCGAGAAGGCTTTTGATAGGATAAGCTGGGACCATATGTTTTTTTCTCTGGAACAATTCAGTTTGGTTGGACATTTTCATAATTGTATTTGTGCTATTTATAGTAGACTGTCATCAACCATTATTATCAATAACACGATCTCTCAACGGTTTGTATTGCAAAGAGGGACACGTCAAGGGTGCCCTCTTTTGCCGTTACTATTTAATATTTGCTTAGAACCTTTAGCTATACTGCTTCACCAGGAATTAGAGGGTATTTTAGTAGCAGACAATTAATTAGTTTTGCTACTTTATGCAGATGACCTCCTGTTATTCTTGTCTAACATTCAAGTTACGTTACCAAAATTACAGAATATAATTGGGCAGTTTGGAAAAATATCAGGCTACAAAATTAGTATACTTAAATCCAAATTGATGTGGCTACACAGAAGCTCCATAACTAGAATTAAACACTCTTTTTTGGAGGCAGATCAAATTGCATGTTTAGGGCTTAGGCTTTCTAAAAATCCGAACGAATGGTATAATTTGAACTATACGCAATGTAGAAAAAAGAAGATTGGGTCTCCCTACCTATTTCTTTGTCAGCACGCGTTTTCTTAATTAAGACTATTCTTTTTCCCAAAATATTCTACATTTTTCAAAACATACCGCTTCCTATTCAGAAGGCGGATGTGTACAAATATAACAAAGCCTGCTCTAGATTCTTATGGAAGGGAGCCAAACCCCGGATTGTGTTACAACGGCTTATGAATTCAAAATTGTCAGCCGGTCTTGCGCTCCCAAATATACAAACGTATAATTTAGTTGCTTTGGCAAGATTTGCCATAGATTGGATAACAGAGAAAGAACAACTTACTTCAATTATATGGGAATCCAAACTTGTGGCCCCTTTTTATCTAAAGGCGATACTACACTGTCCCTTAACATCATTGCCATCAAACATTTTGTATGCCAGTATGTTTAAGAACGTCATAATGGCTTGGCAAAAGCTGTGTTCAGAACTAGGTCATTCTCCTTATGTCTCGCAATAACTCCCTATTTGTGGTAACCCTGATTTTGGTCCAGGGCGTACAAATATGATCTTTAAAATGTGGGCTCTTAAAGGCCTAAACTGGATTTACCAAATAAGGTGGTCAGATGGTCAACCTATAACCTATGCAGAATTGGTTAACAAATTTGGTCTTTCTCCTCGTGAATTTTATGCCTACCTTCAGGTAAGGCATTTTTTATTTGAATTACTACAAAAGTATGGCTCAGATTGGACTTTGGGAGAACTGCATAATAGGATATCTAGATACGCAGCTGGTGTCTATGCAATTTTTCCCTTATACCTATTATTAAATCAAAAAACATCTTGTATACAGGTCAATGGTATTGTGGCAAAATGGTCAAATAAATTACCTGATATTAATGATCAGATTATAATAGATAGCTTTAATATAATGGCACAATAATGGGTACCAACATCTTGGCATGAGTCGCAGATAAAGATTAGTTTATGTGTTATTTTACACCAGCTATCTTGTCAAAATGGTATAAAACCCCACTGTTCTGCCCTAGATGTAGGTCAACACAGGCAGATTTAATGCATTGTTTCTGGGAATGCCCAAAAAAATTTCAGTTTTGGCAAAAAATTACTTTTTGGATGAATAATGTTCTATACTTAGATTATTATTTTAAAACAATTGAAAAAACAATTCTAGCGAAATTCTACAGAACCATGAAAAATGTCAAGCTTATAAATACCATTATATTAACTGGTCGGAACCTTATCCTTAAAAACTGGAAAGCTAGGACATCTCCTAAAATTTCTCATTTTAAAAATGCGTTGATCACTCAATTTATGGTAGAACAGTTAAACTTGACATATCCTCAGGAGGAATATTTACCTTCATTCTTTAAGAAATGGGAAGTCTTTATTTTGTCATTACCAATTGCATCCCAAAGAAGCTTGATTAAACCATTACTTAATTCGACCTTTGTACAAACCAACCTATATGCTGGCCATTTTCCTCAAGGTTGGTTAGAGTGATTGAGTGAAGGGGAGGGGGATCCTGGTGGAATGGGAAGGACAGGGGGAGAGGGACAGGACGGATTGTTTTTGACTTTTTTTTTTCTCTTGCCGTTGTTGTTGTTATTGCAATGTATTGTCTTGTCTGTTTTTGTGTCAATAATGATTTAATCCAATAATATGATTACAGAAGAAGTAATTAACCAAGTGTTATAAAGTATAATACTGTGCTATGAGGTTAAGTGGATAGGACATTTAATTTATTTATTTTTTTGCCAGGTTGTGTATTATCATGCATTTGACGTTTTTTAGACTTTTTTTTTTTTTTTTTTTTGTATAAATATGTCTAGTAGTTTTTGGCAATTTGAAAATTTTGAATTATTTTTTTTTCTGGTGTAATGTATTGTTGATTACAAATAAAAAAAAAAAAAGATGTTCAGAAGTAGTTAACTGAAATTACTAGTAAACATCATATAACAAGAAGTCACGAAAATATAGACTGTTGATTGCTAGGGATCTTTTCTAACTCAGTGGATGTCTTACAATGGGCCTCTGACTTTGCTTGAAGTAACGATCCTGTGCTTTATTGTATCATTGTATATTGACACATACACTCACCGGCCACTTTATTAGGTACACCTTGCTAGTACCGGGTTGGACCCCCCTTTTGCCTTCAGAGCTGCCTTAATTCTTTGTGGAATAGATTTAACAAGGAGTCAGAAACATTCCTCAGACATTTTGGTCCATTTTGACATGATAGCATCACAAAGTTGCTGCAGATTTGTCGGCTGCACATCCATGATGTGAATCTCCCATTCCACCAAATCCCAAAGGTGCTCTATTCGATTGAGATCTGGTGACTGTTGAGGCCATTGGAGTACAATCAACTAATTTTCATGTTTAAGAAACCAATTTGAGATGATTTGAGCTTTGTGACGGTGCATTATCCTGCTGAAAGTAGCTATCAGAAGATGGGTACACTGTAGTCATATAGGGATGGACATGGTCAGCAACAATACTCAGGTATGCTGTGGCGTTTAAGCGATGCTCAATCGGTACTAAAGGGCCCAAAGTGTGCCAAGAAAATATCCCCCACACCATTACACCACCATCACCAGCCTGAACCGTTGATACAAGGCAGGATGGATCTATGTTTTCATATTGTTTACGCCAAATTCTGACCCTACTATTTGAATGTCGCAGCTGAAATCGAGACTTATCAGATCAGGCAACATTTTTCCAATCTTCTATTGTCCAATTTTGGTGAGCTTGAGCGAATCGTAGCCTCAGTTTCCTGTTCTTAGCTGACAGGAGTGGCACCCGGTGTGGTTTTATGTTGCTGTAGCTCATCTGCTTCAAGGTTCAACGATTTGTGTGTTCAGAGATGGTATTCTGTATACCTTGGTTGTAACGAGTTGTTATTTGAGTTACTGTTGTCTTGTTATCATTTCGAACCAGTCTGACCATTCTCCTCTGACCTCAACAAGGCATTTTTTCGTCCACACAACTGCCGCTCACTGGATATTTTCTCTTTTTTGGACCAATCTCTGTAAACCCTAGAGATGGTTATGCGTAAAAATCCCAGTAGATCAGTTTTTTTAAATACTCAGACCAGCCCGTCTGGCACCAACAACCATGCCTTGTTCAAAGTCAATTAAATCCCCTTTATTCTCCATTCTGATGCCCGGTTTGAACTTCAGCATGTCGTCTTCACCACGTCTAGATGCCTAAATGCATTGAGTTGCTGCCATGTGATTGGCTGATTAGCAATTTGTGTTATCAAGCAATTGAACAGGTGTACCTAATAAAGTGGCCGGTGAGTGTAGTTTGTGTCACATCCAGAGACTCTGACTGCTATTTTGTTCCTTTTAAATGTTTTTAATATTCCCAGAAGGGAGTTATTTTAACTATTATGATTAAATATAAAGTTTTAGTAACGGTCCCCTCTAGTGGATTTACTTATGTGTTTGTGCCTTAATAGTGGTTACTTTTCTCTTTTTGATAACTTGGGCACCCCTACACTCCCCATTGGGATGTAAGTGTATGGGCCAATAATTTAAACATTACTTGAATTAAGGATCAAGTTCTATACCAATTATATCTACTTATAAAGATGACAATAATATCAAATATCTGTGAATGCACACTACTTCTGTCACAGTGTGCATGAAAACAAGATGGTGGCTCCCATTGTGAAGATGAGGAGTTTAACTAACTAGCAGTTGTAAAGGGCTAAAATAAGAGAACGACTGACGAGAGCTGCAGACACAAGAGGGAAATAATAGCATGCTGCACAGTAATCAAAGTAAAGTAGCTGTGCTCAGCAGTATTATGTCCCTTTAAAAGAGACTGTAAACACCTTGTAATTACAAGACACTCATGTTAGTCTATAGCAAAAAAACAAATCAGCCATATCGAAACATTTTTAAAACAAATTAAAAAGCCTGTAGCAACCCTTATGAAATCTGGCATGCAGATATATTTTAACGTCTAGCAGGTGCTGTTTTGATTTAAAAAAACAAAAACAGTCATTGCTACAATATAGTTTTTAAAGCCCCTTATTTTGATATAGTTCAAGCATGCTTAGCAGAGGCAAACAGCTGAAACAATAATGAAGACATGCTAAGTAAAGGTTTGTGGGAGTGGCTGCACTTATGCAATTGTCGCCACTATTTGACTTGCCAGCAGTTTCCACCTGGGACCAGCAGTTTTCTGTGGCTCCTCTATGGTACTTAAACTATGTGTTTAACTCCGGGAACTGGGTTAAATACATAGTTTAAGTACCATACAGGAGCTGCAGAAAAGTTGCAAGGTAATTAGTGCTAAAAATACATGTTTAATGAATTAGAGAATGACACGTTCCCACTATAATGACATTTAATATTATATTGTATTAATTACTAAATGTCCATCTTTTTTGGCATTAATGTATGTTTTCTAACATTGATTTTATATTAGCTTATTTTGTGTATCCTCCAGCATTACTAGTAACCAATTCTTACTAGTGGAGTTGCAAAGATACCAGTCTACTATAGTGCCAGAGACACTCTACTATAGTGCCAGAGACAGCAATCTACTATAGTGCCAGAGACAGCAATCTACTATAGTGCCAGAGACAGTTATTATTATTATTATCAGGTATTTGTAGAGCGCCAACAGATTCTGCAGCGCTGACAGTCTACTATAGTGCCAGAGACAGTCTACTATAGTAAGTGACCAAGTGAACAACTAGTATTAAAGGGCCACTGTAAGTAAATATTTTCTATGCCTGTTACTAACTAACTACCCCAAAAACGCTTTTTATCAATAGCATTTCATTAACATATCTCTACCGTATATCAGAAATCTTGTCTGCAAATGTAATTGTTTTCCAAACCCACTCCGTGGGTATCCTTTGCTCTGTACCAATCCGTTTATAATACCTAGGTTTCAAAATGGCGCTTTAAACACAAAGTTATTGGTTTAAGTATTTTGAACACTCAGTGATGAAAATAGTGGGCAGGATAACGTGACATCATCGGCGAATAAAAGATATAACTTTTAGAACGTTATGAAACTTAATTTTGGAGAAAATATAGGTCAGTAGGTTTTAATTAATGTTGATTAACTTTAATATGTTAGTTGTTTAGCTTAAAAATTATAACAGAAAGCAATCCTTTAAAGCTTGAATGTATTTAATCCAAATAAAAATGTATCACATATTTCTCAGGTACACAATATCTTTACAGTAATTTGACAAACCATAAACAGTGTGTTTTTAACAAAGTAATAAAAATGTATCATAAATTCTGGATTCACAAAATTCCTCCATATCTAATGCAATCAACACCTCTTTTAATAAGGAACAAATATACTACATTTTAAATAAGTATGAAGATTTGTCAGTGTTAATATCTGAGGCAGAATCTTCTGAACCAGATAGATCCTCATCAGAGATAGATAAATCAGAATGTTGTCGGTCATTTAAAAATTCATCAATTTTATGAGAAGTTTTAAAAGACCTTCTACGTTTATTAGAAGGCGGTATGACAGACAAAGCCTTCTGAATGGAATTATAAACAAATTCTCTCACATTAACAGGAATATCCTGAGCATTAGATGTTGAAGGACCAGCAACAGATAATGGACTACTACTAATAGAAATATTGTCTGCATGTAAAAGTTTGTCATGACAACTATCACAAACTACAGCCGGAGGAACAGTTACCACAAGTTTACAACAAATGCACTTAGCTTTGGTAGAACCGACATCAGGCAGCAGGATTCCAGTAGTAGATTCTGAGACAGGGTCAGTCTGAGACATCTTGCTATAGGTAAGAGAAAAAATCACATATAAAGCAAAATGATCAATTTCCTTATATGACAGTTTCAGGAATGGGAAATAAATGCAAACAAAATAAGCCTCTGGAAACCAGAAGCAAAAAGAAATTAAGTCATAAATAATGTCAAAAAGTTTGGTGCAGCTGGGGGGCGGAGCCAGCAACAGCAATGGAAGCTGTGTAATCTCTGAGCTCCGGGACCCAGTTCCATATATCTGCTCAAAAATTACATGCAATGCCCTAGATTCCACTGAAAAACTTGCTCTCATGAAAGCTTTATAGACCGGGAGTCACGAGAAAGCTTTTTTAACAGGCCTTGTGAAATTGCTCTTGTCTTAGAGCCTCATCGCATTTTCCCCGGTCATCACACTAATTTTGGCCCGATCCGGAGCCAACCCTGAACCCGGGACTTCACTACATGCTTTGATCACCTCGAAGAATCCTTCCTCACCCTGACCGCTGACCCGGATTGCCGCTAGCGGTAACTATAGTGACTCTCACTTACCCTCAGACCCCACCGCCATTACCGGGAGAGATCCGCACACGCAGCATTGTGACCGCAGCTGCACTATAGGAAGCCAGAGATCTCTTCTTTTACGGGTAAGGAGAGGGAATAGACCGGTGTCTTACACCATCCGGGCTCCAACCTGAGACAGGGGCAACAAGTACAGACGAGTACACCCTTAGTGGGGATCAGCCGCATACCCAGAGGCCTGCTGTTTGGGGCCTATAGATTTTTGCCTGCACAGTTATTCACGTGGTTAAATCACCACGCGGCAGTGTACCAACTGACATTACACAGACCCCTGAGGTCCCTGGGCTCTGCACCTGGCCCCCTATTTTATTCCACTTTACCGGACATTGCTATTCAAACAGCAGTTAAGGCTCAGGACTTTTCTTTTCTCTCTCTTCACCATATCTGCAGAGGAAAAAGTATCTGTAACGCACTTTTACAACCCCCCACAGCGCAATGAATGCAAAACGCACCTCGAAACTAAATAAGCCCCCTAAGATGCACAACCACAGAGACAGTATGGTTGCTCAGTTTTTCTCGCCCCCTGCCCCAAAAGTGGGTGATAGTGCTGAACCCGCTAAGTCACCAAAAAAGAAATTACAGTCATTACAAGTACAAGAAGATGACACAGAAGAGAGCACCCCCGTCCCCAACAACATTCTCTCTACCCTTGCATCCAAACAGGATATAGCAGACATCATACGCTCGTGTATCAGGGAAGAGATAGCAGAAATAAAGCAAGACCTTCACTCAGTGGGCAATAGAGTGGAGGCCTTGGAAGAATTCACGGACCACCTTCAAGTGGAAATCAATACAACTCAAGATTCAACAAACCATCACACAGCTCTTATAGCAGATCTCTTTGACAAAATTGAGGATCTGGAGAATAGGAGCCGCCGGAAAAATCTCAGAATCAGAGGTGTTCCTGAATCGGTACTACCTAAAGACTTTCCAATATATCTTCCAGCTTTATTTGCACATCTAAGGAACACCACCCCCTCCACGGATATTCCTTGGGTTCGAGCCCACAGAGCCCTTAGACCGAAACCCCCAGACACTGCCCCCCCAAGGGACATCATCATGAAATTTAAAGAATTCAACGAAAAGGAAGAGCTCATAAACCTCTCACGTAGGCATCAGCCTGTTAAATTCAGGGGGGTTGTTCTCCAATTTTTTCAGGACCTCTCCCAACGTACATTGCAAAGGAGAAGAGACCTGGCTCCTGTGACATCTATGCTCAGACAGAAGAAAATCCTTTACAGATGGGGATTCCCCTTTCATCTCTATGTCCTTCATGGAAATAGAAAGCTAATTTGCAGAACCCTAGAGGATGTCAACGCCTTTTGCCAGGCCCTTGAATTGGACCCGCCAGAAGAACTCTCTCCAGAGGACTCTCACGAACCCCCTAGAAAGAAATCTACAGGTCCTGCCCGGAGAGACTGGCAGCACATCCCCCCCAAACCTCAGTCTAAGCCGCAGGCCAAGTCCCCCGGCTCGTTCTCTAAAGTCCCAACCTAACCAATTATTTTGTATCTTAACTATCCCTACGAACTGAACATTCTACTAGAGTCTTTACCCGGTGCTACAGCTTGGTCGCTGGGTAATGTATAACCTCATTAGTCATAAATCTTTCACTGTTTGCAGACTCCTGGTCTAGAAATAAGTAAATTTTGGAATTTAGGAATTATTATATTGTATTGCTGGAAATATTTTATCAATGTAATTGAGCATTAGCTACCTTTAAATGTATACCACTTGCTATGGAACGGGTTACAATCCCTCCTGCTTAACACTAAAAGTTTAATGCTTACTTTAGTATCTAGATTTCTTATGAGAAAATGTATGTTTTGTTTTATGTTCTTATTCATGTTTTTCTTGCTATGCGACAGAGATACAGTCCCAGGGGCATACTCAACACAACTTCCTCCTGTTACTCTACAACCACACTTGCATGCCTATTATCTATTACAGTCACCCAACTACAATCACCAGACACACCAACACCATGGAAGGCCACACTAAAACTCTCACACTACTGAGCCAGAATGCTAAAGGCTTGAATTCTGCACAAAAACGTTCACTAGCCTTGAGAGACCTACATAGGAAAGGGGGGGATATTCTCTTCCTTCAAGAGACTCACTTTCTAAAACACAAGGAACCTAACTATTTTGGAGGTTTCTATACTCAAAGCTTTCACAGCTCTTTTGATCACAAAAGACATGGAGTAAGCATCCTAATCAGTAGGCAGATCCCTTTCACTCACATCCACACTTACACTGACACTGAAGGCAGGTTTTTATGTGTAACTGGCACCCTGTTCGGCTCCCCTGTGACTCTGGTCAATCTTTATGCTCCCAACACAAGACAGCTCCCCTTCTTTAGGAAAAGTTTTGCTAAGATCCTAGACCACACTATAGGTGCACTATATCTAGGTGGGGACTTTAATCTCCCCATTCAACCACACTTAGATTCTTCGAACCCTCGTCCCACAACTCCTAAACACACACTCAAGCAACTCTGGAAGCTTATGCTAGACCAGACTCTATTCGACATCTGGAGATTCGTCCACCCTGAGAAGAAAGACTATACCTTTTTCTCTGCCCCTCACAGTTCGTACAGTAGAATTGATTACCTTTTTACTAATCAAAGAGGCCTTTCCAATGTTCTATCTTCCAAGCTTTCACATACCGTTTGGTCAGACCACTCGGCTGTACTAACAACACTTAAATGGCCATCAGCACCTAGTGGCAACTTTCAGTGGAAATTGGACGAGAAACTATTAAATTCCCCAACTTTAGTTCCCAACTTAGAAAAGCTACTACAAGAGTATTTCAGATTTAATTCCTTACCGGAAACAGATCCTTTTGTTGTCTGGGAGGCTCATAAATGCTTTATCAGGGGGGAATTAATCAAACAACAAGCACAAGCTAGAAAGAAAGCACGGCAGGTATACAAAACTTCCACTGACCTACTAGCCAAACTTGAATATGATCATAAGCGAAATCCTTCCTCCCCTCAGCTATTAGCTGACTTAATGAAAGCCAGGAAAACTGTACATGACTTACAACTTAGTGAAGCTAATGCACTGGCCTTACTGACCAAACAAAAATTTTATTTCGAAAGCAATAGAGCGGGAAAACTCTTAGCACGCTCTTTAAAATTGAAAAAACTTAAAAACTTTGTTCATGAAATTAAGACCCCAACGAACCAAACTGTCAATACCACCTCCGAAATACTTTCCCAATTTGAAGCGTATTATTCTAATCTTTACAACCTCTCTAATCCTGACCGCCCCCCTGACCCCGGTAAAGTCATAAACAATTATCTCCAAACCACCCCCTTACCGCAACTTTCTGATACACAGGCGACAGAATTGGCGAACCTTTCTCTATGATAGAGCTCATGACCACCCTTAAAGACCTTCCATCGGGCAAAAGCCCTGGCCCTGACGGTTTCTCGGTCGCTTACTACAAAAAATTCGCACCCACCTTGCTTCCTCACCTATGCACCTTATTTAACTTAGTTGACCAGGATCATCCTTTTCTTCCTCCTATGCTGGAAGCACACATCTCAGTGATCCCTAAGACCGGAAAGCCCGCAGATAGCCCATCTAATTTTCGTCCCATTTCATTGTTAAACGTAGATGTTAAGCTTTATGCTAAACTCATAGCTAATAGAATTAATAAGTTCCTCCCCCAACTAATCCACACTAATCAAGTAGGCTTTGTCCCCAAAAGAGAGGCGCGAGACAATACCATTAAAATCCTTAATTTAATCGAATACACTCAGTCACAAAACATCCCTTCTATCTTCCTTGCCATCGATGCCGAAAAGGCCTTCGATAGGCTGGATTGGTTGTTCCTTAGATCAACGCTCACCCGTTTTGGCCTGAGCAACAAACTCATTGAGAAAATATTTGCCCTATATCATACACCGAAAGCCCGTATTAAGCTAAACGACTCCCTGTCAAATGCATTCCCAATAACAAATGGAACGAGGCAGGGTTGCCCTCTCTCCCCCATACTGTTTATTCTGGCCATGGAGGTTCTTGCCTCCAGGATTAGGAATGATGGAAAAATCCACGGTATTAATATAGCAGATACCCACTACAAATCAACACTCTACGCGGACGATATTTTATTCTCTCTGACTTCCCCCTCCCAATCTTTGGAAGCACTCTTCCCGACTTTAGGTATCTATAGTACTCTCTCCAATTTCAAAATAAACAAGCAGAAATCAGAGTTTCTAGGTATTGGCATTTCCGATCAGACAGCTCAGCAGATCACCAATCACTATCAATTCCGATTCCAACCTTCCTCCATAAATTACCTAGGGATAAAACTAACGACCTCAAAAGCAGCTCTACACCAACAAAACCACCAACACCTTTTTGACTCCATTAGAACAGATATGAGAGCCTGGCGTAACAAATTTCTCTCCTGGCTTGGTAGAGTCCAAGCATTTAAAATGAGTATCCTGCCTCGCTTCTTATACATGTTTCAAACCCTTCCTATACAACCCCCCCTACATTATATCCGTAGTGTACAATCTTTTGTTAATGGTTTCATCTGGGCACATAAACGCCCTCGAATCTCTAAAACTACCCTCTATAGGAGGAGGGATGAGGGGGGACTGGGAGTCCCCAATCTTTTATTTTACTCACAGGCAGCACAACTGACCAGAATAGTTGACTGGTGCAAAAACAGTACTGATAAAGAGTGGGTCAAGCTCGAGCATGACCTATCCACCTCACAAAGTCTTGGGTCAGTATGCTGGACATACAGGCAACATAGGACTCTATCATCTCTTACACCCTCGTTAGTGACTGATACACTCTCCACATGGGATCACCTCATAGGTTCACAAAAAGGCGTATCGACCATACCCTCACCACTCACCCCCCTACTACACAACAAAGACTTCCCCCCACTACTCCATAAACAGTCCCAGGACCGGTATACTCTATCAGCGGGTCTACCCTGCCATCTTGTTTTAGAAAGAGGTACCATCATCCAGAAAACCGCTCTTGCGGATAGGAACATTAGCTTTTTTGATAGATGGTTCGAATACTTACAATTAACACACTTCCTCTCCCACCACAAAGACAAACATAACCTGGTAAGAAATCTAAACCCATTTGAAACATTATGCCACTCCACACTATTAGCGCAAGGCGCTCTCTCTAAGATATATAGAATCCTGATCACTCTACACTCCAAAAACCTTCCATCTTATACCAGAGCATGGGAAGCCGAGCTGGGCCATGAGATCCCTCCGGAGACGTGGGACATTATATTTCATCAAATGGGGAAGGCCCCCTCCTCAATGGGAATCACTGAAACGAACATAAAACTCTTAGAGAGATGGTATCTTTACCCCAGCAGACTTGCCAAGATTTACCCTCACACAGATCCACTATGTTGGAGAGATTGCAAACAAATTGGTACGCTCCTCCACATCTGGTGGGACTGTCCCACACTTCAACCCTTCTGGAAGGACATCCACAGAGAAATCCAAAAAGTTCTCAATACATCTATCCCCTTTACCCCTTTGACGCTTTTATTTAACAAACCCCCCAAGATCAAATGCAAATATAGACAGGTATTACTGTACATTATGCTTAGTGGGGCTAAGCAACTGATCCCTAGATTGTGGAAACAGCGATACATTCCTACTCAAAAAGACTGGGTACAAAACGTCACTCTTCTCCTTTCCTTAGAAAGGTTTCACTACCAGAAAACAAAAAGGATGGATTTCTACTGTGCTATGTCCTTTTATTGGGAAACATACACTCACACACTTTCTAGTCCTCCACCATAATTACTTAATACCTCTTAGACATTCTGACGCCTTGTACAGTCACATCAACCCCCGTAACACATCTCATAACTAGGACGCACCTGTATCATCCAGAAATTCGCCCCTGAACCATACACCCTCCGAACTGGTTCTTTAGCCCTGACTTCCTATCACTTAACTAACTCCTTGAAGACTGCAACTTATTCCTTACGTATACCAACATCAGCTAGACTCTTCTATCTTTTAAATGGATCTCTGTCGCATTGCTTTGTTTTGTTTAAATGTTTACGTGGAAGTTTCATCCACATGTGTTATCTTATAAAAAAAGAAAAAATCCTCGAGCTACTACGTCCTTGGCCAGAACTTTATGCGGGACTCAACAAATGCTTGGATCCTTGGACTTACATATATTTGCCATTACTGGTCTTGCCCTTCGTATATATTATTTTCATTGTCTTATTGTCTGTGTTATACCACGCCGGATTATTTCCATGGCAATTGTAAACTTATTATTTTTACCAATAAAGCTCGTTGGAAAAAAAAAAAAAAAAAAGTTTGGTGCAAGTATGACGCCCACAACTGACAAAATATTTTTTGGTGCCAAAAACATCTGCAACAAACACGAGCGTCATAGATGACGCAACCACGTGAAAAAACGTCAATAAACGTAATTCTCGCGCCAAAAGTCTCGCGCCAAGAATGACGCAATAAATGATAGCATTTTGCGCTCCCGCAAGCCTAACAGCCCACAATTTAGAAAAGAGAGTCAATTTGAAAACTTCAGGTAAGAAATTTTTTTTTTATTTTTTTTTTATACATGCATTTCCCAAATATGAAACTGACATGAGCTGTCTCGCAATCTCAATAATTCTCAATAATTCCTCACTTATTATTCTCAAATTCCCAATAATTCTTAACTTCTGAAAAGGTTATAAAGAATATAGTGATATATATTAATATAAATATACGCGATCACTTCTGAACATAATAACACTCAAAATATGACTGTTGTTGTTTATAAAACTAAGAAGGAGTCAGCTCCCCACGTATTATTCCCAAGTTCTCAATAACTCAAACTTCTGAAAATGTAGTTGAGGATTACTATACCAGCTAAACAAATAAACGTAACCCTATGAGAATGGTTCATACGCACACACCCATACCAACAACGTACAGCGCACTGAATCAGAGCCACTCCTGACACTGAACATGACGTCATGTCCAATAGGGTAAGCCAAAAGTCGGCATCCAAATTTTCCCCTTCGGACATGAGAGTGATTGAAAAACGATCACATACTCGGCTGCTAATAAACAGCCTATTATAAAACGGAATACAGACATAAGAGCTGTGCAATACAAAGCAAAATTTACATTGGCTACGAATAAGTGTGGACATGACATCAGTACAGGAAAGTGGCTGGGCCTTTATTTAAACATATAAATATAAGACCAATAAAGTGGACAACTTAATACACATTTAAACAATATTTTATTATATATATTATATTTTATTATGTATGATATCAAAATAATAACATAATTAGACCGGAAGTACTGAAAAATTTACTGTACCGGTCTGTAAGTTGGTTTTTTTAACACTGACTGTTACGTTCACCACAATTACCTTTTTTTTGCTATTTTCCACATTGAAACTGTTTTTCTGGTCAAAGATTATTTTTATTTTTATTGATACTTTTTGTTCCAATATTATTCTTGATTTTTTATCACAACTTTTTATCACGATTTTTATCACTGTTAAAGACACTTTGCTTGTTTAAATACCGTGATTGAGCTTACGGTCACTCCATATCCCGCACACCAGACCCTGGTGTGCATTACAAACATTGTTTAGCCGTAAGTCACTAGACATATAGTTGTAATTTACACATCCAGATATCATGTTTTAGCACTTAGGTCTAGTATATTCAGTTCTTTTGTTGGGAGTCAAATTCAGACACATTTGGCTAAGGCACAAGACATTGGTTACCACCTTTTACTTCACACCTGGACATACTTCTTCACTCTTGTTTACACTGGTCACCATTTTCAACATGTCATTTTCTTTTCATACATTACTTTAACACGCGTATGTAAGAATATCATTCCCTTGTGACCACATTGTTTTAAATGTATTATCTAGCAGAATGTCTATACACCGTTAAGATATCTCATTTTAAAGCATCCAGTGACTTCCTTTGGTATAATCCTATTTTATTTATATTAAGTAAATGGATCCATGTTTTTATTACACCACAGCTGTTTTAAGGTTTTGGTAATACTGTACATGTTTTGTTAATCACTGTACATGTTTTGTGAATCCAGAATGTATGATACATTTTTATTACTTTCTTAAAAACACACTGTATATGGTTTGTCAAATTACTGTATATGTATTGTGTACCTGAGAAATTTGTGATACATTTTTATTTGGATTAAATACATTCAAGGTTTAATACTAGTTGTTCACTTGGTCACTTACCCAGACCCAGCCATCGTCAGGTTAGGTGCTTTGGCTACCCTTTCTACATTAGACTATTCCCGTTTGACAGCTAGGTGTCAATCATCCAAAGCTCAAGGGTCCACTATCAGCAGAGCAGGCGCTAGGTATACACTTCATACAGTCTACTATAGGGCCAGAGACAGCAATCTACTATAGGGCCAGAGACAGCAATCTACTATAGGGCCAGAGACAGCAATCTACTATAGGGCCAGAGACAGCAATCTACTATAGGGCCAGAGACAGCAATCTACTATAGGGCCAGAGACAGCAATCTACTATAGTGCCAGAGACAGCAATCTACTATAGTGCCAGAGACAGCAATCTACTATAGTGCCAGAGACAGCAATCTACTATAGTGCCAGAGACAGCAATCTACTATAGTGCCAGAGACAGCAATCTACTATAGTGCCAGAGACAGCAATCTACTATAGTGCCAGAGACAGCAATCTACTATAGTGCCAGAGACAGCAATCTACTATAGTGCCAGAGACAGCAATCTACTATAGTGCCAGAGACAGCAATCTACTATAGTGCCAGAGACAGCAATCTACTATAGTGCCAGAGACCGCAATCTACTATAGTGCCAGAGACAGCAATCTACTATAGTGCCAGAGACAGCAATCTACTATAGAGCCAGAGACAGCAATCTACTATAGTGCCAGAGACAGCAATCTACTATAGTGCCAGAGACAGCAATCTACTATAGTGCCAGAGACAGCAATCTACTATAGTGCCAGAGACAGCAATCTACTATATTGCCAGAGACATTTTGCAATATTACTGAATACAAAGAAGGTGCATTGCAGGTGGATATACAATCTGCTCTCTATCATTAACCTTTGTAACAACACAGTAAACAGAAGGGAAGACTAGTGTGTGATACTGAAAAACCTTTAAATGTTTTTGCTTTACTGTAACATCGGGAAAGAAAAAAATATCGCTCCTGTTCCAAACACATAAAATGGTTTCTTACTATGTCAGTCATCTTAGACAGTAATTGTATATATATATATATATAGAAAAAACTAAAAAAAAAAAACACACGATCACCTGCCCCATCGCAACACATGACTTTCCTTTAAGTGTAGCTGTGCTGAATAATATTGTGTGGTTTCACAAATACTGAACAAAATCCTCGTCACCATTCAGTATAGCGCTAGCCCCAGACCTGCACTCATCTGTTGTTCTCCATCCTGCTCCATTACACACAGCCAATCACGGCTTTCGCCTTTGCAGCGTAAAGGTCACAAACGAAAAAAATATGTAATTGGATGTTTAAATGGTTACCGATTGGCTGCGATTAAGCGATGGGTGGTGATAGTGCTCCCAGCAGTATCACCACTCACTGAAGTGACTGAACATCCGTGTAATGAGAGCGGTAATAATGTGAATGAACGTGTTGTGTCGAAACTGGTGATCTATCAAAATCGGGAATCAGCAATTCCCGGAACTCCGCCAAAACATCTCTTGTAAGCAAACATTAGCCTAACCTCCCCACAAGCTACCTCTCACGCCTCCAAAATTACAGATACCTCTCACTTCTCTCAAATTCAACCCAGATACTCCCCACTCCTCCCAAACTCCACCCAGCTACCTCCCCCTGTTGGTACTGATGAGCCGTCACATTTACTATGTTAATGACAACATACAACATAGTATTTGTGACAGCTTGTCATGTACCGAGGCAGGGTATTTAATAGCAGTGTATTTATTATTTACTATATAAAGTGTAGGCATATGGCAGCGTTTATTAGTGACTATTTAAAGTGCATATGTATATATGTCACGTATACTTATTGTGTTCCTTTACCTGTTAAAATGTAGTAGTAATATATTAAATTACATGAATAGACTATTTTAATTGTGTGTATATATATATATACACACACACACACACATATATATATATATATATATATATATATATATATATATATATATATATATATATATATATATATATAAATAAATAAATAAGATAGTCTATTCATGTAATGGGTTAATATATTACTACATTTTAACAGGTAAAGGGGATCTATGATTAATGTATATGAACACAATAAGCATACTTTACATATATACATGTCACGTATACATTAATCATATGTTCCCTTTACCTGTTAAACTGTAGTAGTAATACTGGTATATATAATAAATATTAGTTTACTTATAAACCCTATATATAAATATATATATAAATATATATTACACTAATATATTAACCCTTACTCTAATAAACATTCTTATATGATACATGCTAATATATATATATACATATATATATATATATATATATATATATTACTAATAGATTAACCTTTACTTTACTTTAATACAGATATATATATATATTACCATATATATTACCTATAACCCCTCTATATATATATATATATATATATATATATAAATATTAGTTTACTTATAAACCCTATATATAAATATATATATAAATATATATTACACTAATATATTAACCCTTACTCTAATAAACATTCTTATATGATACATGCTAATATATATATACATATATATATATATATATATATATATATTACTAATAGATTAACCTTTACTTTACTTTAATACAGATATATATATATATATATATTACCTATAACCCCTCTATATATATATATATATATATATATATATATATATATATATATATATTGTACTAATATATTAACCCTTACTTTACTTTAATAATCTTTATATTATTTTATACATGGGAATATATATATATATATATATATATATATATATATATAAATATATATATATATACAGGGAGTGCAGAATTATTAGGCAAGTTGTATTTTTGAGGATTAATTTTATTATTGAACAACAACCATGTTCTCAATGAACCCAAAAAACTCATTAATATCAAAGCTGAATATTTTTGGAAGTAGTTTTTAGTTTGTTTTTAGTTTTAGCTATTTTAGGGGGATATCTGTGTGTGCAGGTGACTATTACTGTGCATAATTATTAGGCAACTTAACAAAAAACAAATATATACCCATTTCAATTATTTATTTTTACCAGTGAAACCAATATAACATCTCAACATTCACAAATATACATTTCTGACATTCAAAAACAAAACAAAAACAATGACCAACAGTGACCAATATAGCCACCTTTCTTTGCAAGGACACTCAAAAGCCTGCCATCCATGGATTCTGTCAGTGTTTTGATCTGTTCACCATCAACATTGCGTGCAGCAGCAACCACAGCCTCCCAGACACTGTTCAGAGAGGTGTACTGTTTTCCCTCCTTGTAAATCTCACATTTGATGATGGACCACAGGTTCTCAATGGGGTTCAGATCAGGTGAACAAGGAGGCCATGTCATTAGATTTTCTTCTTTTATACCCTTTCTTGCCAGCCACACTGTGGAGTATTTGGACGCGTGTGATGGAGCATTGTACTGCATGAAAATCATGTTTTTCTTGAAGGATGCAGACTTCTTCCTGTACCACTGCTTGAAGAAGGTGTCTTCCAGAAACTTGCAGTAGGACTGGGAGTTGAGCTTGACTCCATCCTCAACCCGAAAAGGCCCCACAAGCTCATCTTTGATGATACCAGTCCAAACCAGTACTCCACCTCCACCTTGCTGGCGTCTGAGTCGGACTGGAGCTCTCTGCCCTTTACCAATCCAGCCACGGGCCCATCCATCTGGCCCATCAAGACTCACTCTCATTTCATCAGTCCATAAAACCTTAGAAAAATCAGTCTTGAGATATTTCTTGGCCCAGTCTTGACGTTTCAGCTTGTGTGTCTTGTTCAGTGGTGGTCGTCTTTCAGCCTTTCTTACCTTGGCCATGTCTCTGAGTATTGCACACCTTGTGCTTTTGGGCACTCCAGTGATGTTGCAGCTCTGAAATATGGCCAAAGTGGTGGCAAGTGGCATCTTGGCAGCTGCACGCTTGACTTTTCTCAGTTCATGGGCAGTTATTTTGCGCCTTGGTTTTTCCACACGCTTCTTGCGACCCTGTTGACTATTTTGAATGAAACGCTTGATTGTTCGATGATCACGCTTCAGAAGCTTTGCAATTTTAAGAGTGCTACATCCCTCTGCAAGATATTTCACTATTTTTGACTTTTCTGAGCCTGTCAAGTCCTTCTTTTGACCCATTTTGCCAAAGGAAAGGAAGTTGCCTAATAATTATGCACACCTGATATAGGGTGTTGATGTCATTAGACCACACCCCTTCTCATTACAGAGATGCACATCACCTAATATGCTTAATTGGTAGTAGGCTTTCGAGCCTATACAGCTTGGAGTAAGACAACATGCATAAAGAGGATGATGTGGTCAAAATACTCATTTGCCTAATAATTCTGCACTCCCTGTATATATATATTTAAAAGTAACAAGAACTTGCACTCACTGGTCTTTCCTTCAAAAACACTCATTTAATGTGTAAATTTAATGTAAACATTAAATGAGTGTTTTTGAAGGAAAGACCAGTGAGTGCAGGTTCTTGTTACTTTTATGCATTTTCCACTAGCACCCTGGCAGGCTGACCTGGAAGTGAGAGTGCTCATCTATGGGACTATATATATATATATATATATATATATATATATATATATATATATATATAATATATATTATATTAATAATATATTAACCGTTACTTTACTTTAATACACTTTATCTTATTTTATACATGACACTATATATATATATATATATATATATATGTATATATATATATATATATATAACCCATGTGTATATATATATATATATATATATATATATATATAACTATAACCTGTGTGTAAATTGCTAAACCATATAGACTTTACCAGCTAAACCCACCTCCCTTTGTGAATTTCTAGCCCCTTGTGTCGTAGCATCACTGTGCCTTACATACATCCTCTTCTAAACATATATTACTGCAGCCATGAATGCTGTTGTATATACCATTGAGTATATACCATAATTGTAGCATTATGATCACACTTTACTATTAGCTACCTGGGCACTTTGTGCAAACAAAAAACAGAATTTTATAGTAACAGTCAACAGAATTGGTGTTCATCAGCTATTCGAGTGTTAAACCGATTTCTAACCTCACTTCCTTACTGCTTTACACTTTTCCCTTCTCCGCTATCCCATCCTGGCTGTATATTCACACCCTGGCCTATTTCTGCCCATGAAAAACTGATTCTGATATTACCATTTTTTTTAACAGCTACTCATTGGTTAAAATTATTTCTAACCACACTTCCCAACTTATTCACAATTTTCCTTTCCCCACTAGCCCATCTAGGCTGCATTTTTACTCTCTGGTCTATTGCTGCACATAAATCAACAATTCTGACATCTCTCAGCCTATTAGAATTGGTTTTCAACATTTATTCAAGGGTTACAATAATTTGTAAACACACTTACCCCACTGTTTTACACTCCTGCCTTTCTCACTAGCCCATCTCCAATTAATTTTAACTCTTTGGCCTCATGCTGCACAAGAATCACCAATTCTGATAGCTCTCTGCCTATCAGAATTGATTTTCAATTGGTATTCAAGGGTTAAATAATTTATAAACACACTTCCCCACTGTTTTACACTCCTGCCTTCCACACTATCCCATCTCGGATTAATGTTTACTCTCTGGCCTCTTGCTGCACAAGAATCACAAATTCTGATAGCTCTCAGCCTATCAGAATTGGCTTTCAACAGCTATTCAAGGGTTAAAATTATTCTAAACACCTTTATTTCTTATCATAAGTATAAATAGGATCTTGGCAGGAAAACCACACCCTTTGAGGACCTATTTATCTTGCCAAATGTTCCAACTCATCTCATTTCCAAGCTATATAAAATACTACTCAACCCTGACCCAACAAATCTCCCGTCATACACATATTCTTGAAAAAGGAGCTAGAATGTGATATTGACGATGAGACCTGGCTCAACGCTTTTAGACTAACTATAAAATCTTTGTTTAAGCATTAATTCAGGAAATCCATATAAAACGTTTGTGTGGATGGTATTTAACTCCATCCCGTCTACACAAGATTTACCCCTTACTTAACAACACATGCTGGAGGGGATGCAGTGGGAAAGGTTCTCTCCTTCACATTTGGTGGTCTTGTCCCAGACTGAAGGAATATTGGTCAGGCATTCTATCAGATATCTCAGAGACATTGGAGACTCAGGTTCCCCACAGCCCATGCACTATTCTATTCCTTTCACTCCCTAAGATGTCCGGTCTGGGTAAACAACCATTATTACTAATTATGCTTACAGCTGCTAAAAAACTCATTCCGAAATATTGAAAACCCAAATAGTCCCCTCCAGAGAAGAAAGGAGAGCATTAGTTTCTGATCTCCTGTCCCTTGAGAGGTATCATTACCTAAAAGCACATAAACTAGAGGTCCATGAGATGATGGTGGTAATTTGGCATAAAATTATATAAATCCGGCAATATAATCCAGATAAACATGCCCCACCTATCAGGAATTTTTTTTCTTCTCTTCCCCCCATTAACACTCCTATCTCTAACTAATCCCTTTTCCTATTTCCATTACATTCTTTATTATGAGAACTTGTTATATTGAATACATGGTTAAAGTTCCTCTTGTACATCTGTTTTCCAGTAGAATAGACAACCTTGTTCAGTCCTGCATAGAATAAGTTGTTTAATGACTCACTTTTTTATCACTTTTTGCAATACATGAAAAATTGTACTACATGATATTTGGACGTATGTACATGTTTTCTTGTTGTCATTCTAATTATCTTAATAAAGATTTAAAAGGAAAAAAAATAAAAATATTCTAAACACACTTCCCCACTGTTTCACATTCCTGCCCATCTCGGATGAATTGTTATTCTCTGGCCTCTTGCTGCACAAGAATCACCAATTCTGATAGCTCTCAGGGAATCATAATTGGTTTTCAACAGCTATTCCAGGGTTAAAATCATTTCTAAACACACCTCCCCACTGTTTTACAATCCTGCCATCCACACTAGCCCATCTCGGATTCATTTTTACTCTCTGGCCTCTTGAAGCACAAGAAAACCCAATTCAGATAGTTAATTGCCTTTAGAATTGTTTTTCAACAGCTATTTAAGTTTTAAATTGATTTCTAAAGACACTTCCCCACTGACTCACACTCGTGCCTTCCCCACTATCCCATCCTGGCTGTATATTCACTCCTCTGTCTCTTTCTGCCTAGTAAAAAATTCTGATAGTTCGCAGCCTTCAAAATTGTTTTTCAACAGCTATCCAAGGGTTAAAATTAATTCTAAACACACTTCCTGACTGATTCACAGTGGCCGCGTTTGTCAAGTGCTCCAAGCAACTCAGAGCTCGCTTGGAGCGTTTTGTGTAGACTTCTAATTTCAGCCCTGGGCGTTTGCTCAGCACTCTGATGATGCAAGTCCCAAGGTGCTGGAAAAGCTGGGACTTTTCAGAGCAAGCGCCTCAGAAGCATCATGCTTGTAAACATGGCAGCCTCCATAAGTATTGTAGCTTGTTAGGGAGCTTATAATAAACGCTCAAATGTGCAAAGGGATCTGCTGCACAATAATGGAGTACATACCTGTATATATAATTCATATGTGAGAAGTTTCTATTTGTATGCAATATTTCTAATACTTAATATGTTTTAGAAATATTGCATGCAAATAGAAGCATCTCACATATGAATTATATTTGAGTACTCCAATATTGTGCAGCAGATCCGTTTGCGCATGCAAACATTTTTTTCTAAGCTCCCTCACTTGTGACGTTTCCTAGTGCCACATCATCGCTGGAACAGAAGTGCCCGGCGCTGGCTCTGAGTGCTTGCCGAACGCGGCCAGTGTCAACATCCAGCATAGGCTACACATTTAGCTGTGACTCCGTGTTCCATAATTCTCTCAATACAGTCCAGATGCACATACGTGACCAGCACGCCTCCGGATCCTCGCATCCCTTATATTATATTATAATATATATATTTATATATATATATATATATATATATATATATATATATATATATATATAAATACATAAAAACTATAATGTTATTTTAAAAGTTATGATTAATTTTATTTGTACAACTTTATAGAAACAAATATCTGTTAAGATTGGCCTCTCTTAACCCTTGAATTTATAAACACTGTTTTTTATTTTTGGGGGGTTATTTTTCATTTTGTCCCACTCTGTTTGTTTTCTTTTTAAATATAACAGCCACACATTTGTAATCCTTTCAGTCATAGAAGGCAGATATTGCTTAAATGGATAGTCTAGTCAAAATTAAACTTTCATGATTCAAATAGAGCATACAATTTTAATTAACTTTATAATTTACTCCTTTTTATTAATTTTTCTTGGTAGCTTTATTTGAAAAATCAATAATGTAAGCTTAGCACCTGGGTAGCGTTTGCTGATTGTTGGCTACAGTTAGCCACCAATCAGGTAGCTAACAATCAGCAAGCGCTACTCAGTTTCTGAATCAAAAAAGGTCCGGCTCCTAAGCTTACATTATTGCTTTTTCAAATAAAGAAACCAAGAAAACAAAGAAAAATTGATAATAGGAGTAAATCATAAAGTTGATTAAAATTGCTTCTCTATCTGAATCATGAAAGTCTAACCCCTTGAAGGGACATGAAACCCAAAAATGTTCTTTCATGATTCAGATAGAGAATACAATTTTAAACAACTTAGAGCCAATCACAATCTGTATATATATGCAGCCACCTATCAACAGCTAGAATCTAGGTTCTCTGCTGCTCCAGAGCTTGCTTAGATAAACCTTTCATCAAAGGATAACAAGAGAAGGAAGCACATTAAATAATAGAAGTAAATTGGAAAGTTGTTTAAAATTGTATTCTTTATCTGAATCATGAAAGAAAAATTGTGGCTTTTGGGTCCCTTTAAGGACTGGACATTTCAGACTAAAACTTCCCCAAAAGAATAGAGCATTTTTTAGCATTTTTGCCATCACAACATTTAAACAGAAATAAAGCCTTTTATTATTAGTTACCTATCAAAACCATATATTTTTTTCCTAGTAGACAACCCAAAGATCTAGGACCATTGTGGTATATTTCATGCCACCATTTCACTGCCTAATGCAAGCAAATAAAAAAAAATAGTTCGGGGGGGGCGGAGCTAGCAGCCTTACAGAGCAGACGCCATTTCATTGAGCTCCTGATTCATTTTATTAATATATGCGAAAATAACTCAACTAAATATCTTGTAATATACTTCTGTAAGAGAGATACACTTCTACTCTCCAGCGGACCATTGGACACTGCATTTTGGGGCTAATCCGCTCTAGCTAACATTAAGGAGAGCGCAGATTCAGGTTCGGCGGCCTCACAGTCTGATATGCGTGTCGCTGACACGAGTGCATAATCCTAACGACCGGAGTGCTTACCAACCGCACCGGCAACTACAAAGTACCATCGCTAACTCCGGAGGGTCAGGGACCCACTCTGGAGCTCTGCTAATCTCTGACAGCTGCAGACGGTGCTACAACGGAGGCGACTTCCATCTGAGTTGGCTCAACTTTCATAGAACTGTGAGTAACGGCTTACAAGACGTTAGCCATCTTCAAACACTCTATAGTTAATCACGCCTGACTCTTATGTGTACTGTGGCATGAACCTTAGGTGGCGACTAGGTCCCGGCAGGGCAGTGATATTTAACCGGGTGTTTTGGCAGTGGCGCGAATCGCCATTTTTCTTTTAAGGGCCTTCTTCCTCACACTCACAGTAGGCTGCTGCAGCGAGCTGACTTTAGAAACAACTGCCTATCCTCAAACTCTCTAATAATAAAAGTGCCACAAGCAGTTTGCAAGGCTTCTTCATAACTGTGTCATAAAAATTCCCGGTCAAGAGGCCTGATCACTTTATATTTGTGTTCACCAAGTTGTTTGCGAGCCTACCTATTTTAACCAGACACGTGGAGCTTGTAATTATTGTGGAAGCTTGCAAAATGTATTGATAATACTGAGATGTAAATTGAACACATTTGCACCCAATTGTACTTTGTGGAAGGGAAATGTTACTAGGAAAATAAAGACTTTTATATTCTACAACTAAGCTTCCCTTTTTATTAAACCTAACGGGGCAATATCTAACTACAAGCATAGGTGCAATTTCAGATTGCTGCACTAGTGGAGCCTACGTTTGTTAAAGACATTCAGTACAAGCTTGAAAATATATTGCACTGTCAGAGACACTGGAATATAAAACCAACATATATCTGGCTGACTTGGTTTTGTGCAACCAAATCAATAACTGCCCATCTGCCCACAGGTCTAAGTGGATAATAGAGATAAGTTGGGCTCTCAATTTTCTTGGGATTTTGAAGCGCCCACTATAAGACAGAACTGGACCTTATCATATACCAGGAGCCCCTTCTGATCCCCTCAGTGGTCTCTAATCATACAGGTTCATCAATAAACTTTTCTGCAGGTTTACTCCATTACAAATTAGCCCTAAACACCCCAATTCCATGCTCTGAGTAATAACTTAGGACACTGAGTGCTTTACCCTCTGTTTTCTATTTAGCTGCTGCGTCAGCCAAATGTTCTCTGTTGCAAACAGAGTGGAGTGCATTTATTTTCACTGTATTGCTATGGGTATGTGTTGCTCTTTGGTTTATGAGTACTGATCATATGGGATAGTCACGCTAATTACCTTTGCCTTTTCTAGACACCTAGATACCTTTCAGGACTGGTATAACACACTGACAACCTCTCAGGCTCACCTATCACACCAGCACAGCATACCCCTGGCCAACACATTTAAGCCAGCCTAGAACTAGAACACTCCTCTTTATTGTACATTCACATAGAACTTACCTCTTTAACCTTCTATATACTGACACACACTCATCACGCACACTTAGGCTACACCATGCTGCAATTTTATTAACACAGAACGTAACTTGCCCCATCCTTCACCCACGCGACTCAAGAGAAACATTAGAATATTTGCTGAGGTTCACCCTGACCATTACTGTATTGCATTGTATTGATTCTCATTTAGCAGGTGAACCCCAACTGGCCCCCCCTTTCCGGCCCTGCTTGTCTGGGCTGGTCACTTCCCTCTCCCCTTTTCCCTTCCGCAAGGTCGTACCCCCTATCCCCGGGCCAGAAGGGGACTTACCATAATTTTACCCATAACTTTTGGAGTGAATTTGCCTTTGACCTGTGTCTGGGGGGTCTCGCTGGCCCTCGCCCCCCGGTGGCGGCCTATCCTTTTACAAACTGAACCTGTGGTCATTTAATCCTTAGCAGGGTGGCCGTCATGGAGGGGTAGGGGTCGGGGAGGCCGTCTGGGCCCCTCTCTGTGTACTGTTTAATGTGATTTCATGCTCATGCTCTTATTTTTGTAACCCCCTGTGAATCTAACCTCTGGTGCCACCACCGCTCTACCTGTCCTGTGTCCGCCTTTGTCTCATTGACTCTCTTTTTGCCACAAATTCAAAATTCCTCATACGATCAGACGAACCACAAAAACACCTGGATCAGTGAAAAAAACGGTGATAGATCACTTCTCCCTACCACGCAAGGAGCTGGAAGACGACTCCAATGACGGCCTGAGTGGGTCAGAGTCTCTAGGAGATGGTTCCCAACATGATGCCCTGTTAAACCCCAGGTCTCAGCACTTCATTACTGAGGATACCCTTCAGAAGATGCTCACTAACCAAACCCGCTCCATCACCAAAGAAATTCAAAAAAATCATGCTGAGCTCAAAAAAGATATTTCGGAAATAGGTGAACGGGTGGACTCCCTGGAAAGGCGGCAAGATGATATTGTTACGGATCAATCAAACCTTTTGGCCTACTCTGAATCCTTGGCTGACCAGCTGAGTCAGCTTGAGTTTAAGCTGGCGGATGTCGAAGATCGGGCCCGCAGAAACAATATAAGATTTCGGGGTATACCGGAGGACATTACATCAACAGACCTGCAAGGTTTTCTCCAAGAGCTCTTCGGTAGCCTGTTGGGTCCTATGGAGGGCCTAACTGCCACTATTGAAAGAGTGCACAGAGCTCTACGTCCCAGGTCCGTCTCACAAGAAAAGCCAAGAGACGTTATAGCCTGTTTTCACAGTTTCCTCTTTAAAGACAAGCTGATGCAGGCCGCCTCCCGTAAGCCTCAGTTACCGGAAAAGTTTCAAACCATCCAGCTTCTTCCCGATTTGTCGGCTCACACCCTACAATTCAGAAGGCAGTACCAACCAGTCACACTGGCTCTCAGAAATGCTGGCATCCGATACAGATGGGGATACCCGTCTAAGCTGTTGATTACAAGGGACAATCAAACCCACATAATTTCTTCACTGGCCCAAGGCACTGCATTGCTGGCACAGTGGGGTCTTACCAAAGGGGACACGACGGAACCCATTCCCATCAAGGCAAAATTGAGGGCCACTGCCCCAGAATGGACCGCTAAGGATCAGCGCTCCAAAAGGCAAAAAACACAGCAGACACAGGACTCCCTGGGTCCCCAAGATCCCTCCTCCTGAATGCAGGGCACCATTGGTCAACAACAACATTAATCTGCCATCATGTTCTAACATAGGGTCCATTCTTCATGGATGGCCCTACAGCGACAGTGGTACTTAGCTTGTACTGGACTCTTAGCGGCCCACGTTGGGTCTAACGTTAAAGTTAATATTATTATTTTTTCCCTCTTGTAATTTATGTGTATATTTGCATTACCAGAGTTTATACATGCTTTCTAATACTTTATGTGGTCAACCCAGCACAGGTCATTCATCTCTAAATGAATAGGCACAGTATTACCTCCACCCTTTAGATAGCGTAAGTACCGTTTTTTCTTCAACAAGTTATGACTGATTTTATATTTACCTAGTCTGGATGCTTCGTACCTTACTCAGGTTTGTTGTTGTTGTACGTACATATCCATTGCTGTTTTCACAGGTTTAACATATGTTTATAGACTTATTTGTTTTCTTCCTTTGTGCACAGAGAGGGGCCGATAGTCTCGGCTCTCTCCCTGTGCCTATTCCTAGCTCCCCCCCCGCATAGGTAGCCCACGCCAGGGTTCCACTTAGGTGAACTATTTTCACCTCATTTCCTATCACAACACCTCAGAGCTGACTTCCTGTCCTAATTTCCCCCCCTAACCCCCTCTCTTCGATTTCCATCCTATCCCCTGCCCCCAGGCCACGGTCGTGAGATGGCGCACTCTTTAAAGGTGCTCACACATAATGTTAGGGGGCTTAACTCCCCCTTTAAAAGGAGTCTTTTGTCTCGTGAACTTAGATTCCACAATCCTGACATAGTCTTCCTGCAGGAGACTCACTGGCAGTCGGGCGCCCCTCAATATTTTCACTCTCGTTCCTATAAAGTCCTGGAACACTCACCCTTCTCCAAAAAAGCTAGAGGGACGGCCATCCTGCTTCACAACAGGATCGCCTACGAGCAAATTCATGCACTTACTGATCCCCAAGCCAGATATACAATTCTGGTTTGTAAACTGGACCATGTTCTTCATACATTGGTCTCCATTTATCTTCCCAACTCCCGACAGCCTGCATCTCTCCGTACTATTTTACAGACACTTGATACGATTAGGCAAGGGAGGGTTTTGATCGCGGGAGACTTCAACATGACATGGGAGCCAACTCTCGACCGCAAACAGCTTCAAGCTGGCAGTAAACATTCGCGAGAGACATATGTCTCTGCCCAATTTAGGGCAGTAATGTCACAATATGGATACTTCGACATCTGGAGAAGTCTACATCCTAACGATAGGGACTTTACTCA
The DNA here is from genome assembly GCF_027579735.1 of Bombina bombina. Classification (NCBI taxonomy): domain Eukaryota; kingdom Metazoa; phylum Chordata; class Amphibia; order Anura; family Bombinatoridae; genus Bombina; species Bombina bombina. The sequence continues at coordinate 457,857,621 of NC_069502.1, forward strand.
TTTCTCTATCCCCCACAAAACTTACTCCCGACTGGACTATATTTTTTGTCAGGCTGGATCTTTGGACTCAGTCTCCTGTTCCAGTATCCCACTCTGTTCTTGGTCGGACCATGACCTTGTAACGGCAGGTCTATTCCCCTCAGATAAAGCACCTAGTAAATCCAATTGGTGCCTTCCTAGACACATTTTGGCCGACATTCCGTTCAGGGAGGAATTAAGACGGGACCTGACTGAATTGTTAGTTTGTAATGACAACGGCCAGACCTCAGACGATATTCTCTGAGGCGCGATCAAAGCAACTATCAGGGGCCTTATCATTCGCAAACAAGGAGCACTGAGAAAGCTAGCAGGCCTTACCCTTGCACAGGCACACGCAAAACTCAGATCCTTGGAATCCCTCAATCGCGCTTCCATTAGCCTCGATGTAGCAGCGCAGATTGCTACAGTTAAGGAGCATATCAACCTCCTAGAGCTCCGCCGTACACAAACTAATCTCAGCAAACTAAAACAATTATACTATTACAAAGGTAATAGACCTGACACTATGCTTGCTAATAGGCTCAGGCATAAGCATAGCAATTCCCGCATTTCCCAGATTAATTATAATGGCAAATTGCATAAGAGGCCCTCTCAGATTGGAGAATTCTTTGCTGACTTTTACTCCAAACTTTACAATATCGAAAATTCGGAGACTCTTACCCCCACTACTAGTCAGGATATCAGAGACTTTCTGACCTCCGCTAACCTTCCCACTCTTACTACAGAGCAACAAGACTCTCTCACAGCCCCTTTATCTTTGGCAGAGATTAAGCTAACGATAAAAAATCTAAAACCCTTTAAGGCTCCAGGACCTGATGGCTTCTCTGCCCAGTTTTATAAGGTATTTGTCAATGAACTATCCCCCTACTTGCAGAGGTTTTTTACCTTAGCAAGTGAAGAAGGCTCCATGAGAGAGGAATTCTTAAAAGCAGCCATAGTTACCCTGCCAAAACCAGATAAGGACCCTTCCTCCTGTGCAAGCTATAGGCCAATTTCTTTAATCAATGTAGACGTGAAGGTTTACTCTAAAATTCTTGCCAATCGTATCAGCAGGCTTCTCCCGCACCTTATAGGTCCGGATCAAGTAGGGTTCATTCACAAGCGCGAGGGGCCGGACAATACTAGGCGTCTTGTTAATATTGTGTGTCAATCTACCAGAATGCAGAAGCCTTTCTCGGTTATCTCTTTGGATGCCGAGAAGGCTTTTGACCGAATCCGCTGGTCCTACTTGTGGGAAACCCTCAGAACCTTTAACTTCCCCCAGTCGACATGCAGGGCTATTCAGGCGCTATACTCTGCCCCGTCGGCTGCTGTCAGGGGTCTTGGCTTTCAGTCTGACCCTTTCAGCATCTCCAATGGCACTAGACAGGGGTGCCCCCTATCTCCGCTGTTGTTTGCCCTGGCGATCGAGCCCTTGGCTGCCCATATCCGCGATGATGCGTCCATTCCAGGGATAATGCTTTCAGGCACTTTGCAAAAAATTGCATTATTCGCAGATCATATCACAATCTTCACTGCGGACCCCGGCAGAGCTGTCCCCAGACTGTTGGATGTTCTAAAGACCTTTGGTGACCTCTCATTTTATAAATTGAACACTCAAAAGACAGAGATATATTGGTGGGGATACCCTCACAATTACATTAACAGTTTAAAGAAAAGCCACAATTTCAAATGGTCGCAGGAGCAGGTCACACATCTGGGGGTTAGAATATCTAATAACGCCTCAAAAATGGTCAAAGATAATTACATCCCCTTGTTGTCAGAACTGAGATCCTTAAAAAACGCTTGGGATCACAAGTCCATTTCATGGATGGGGCGTATAGCCTCCATTAAAATGTCTTTCCTCCCTAAGCTCACCTACTTGTTTAGGTGCCTCCCCATTAGAGTCCCTATGCCACTCTTGCTACAGTTCCAGAGTGAAATAACAAAGTTTATTTGGAAGGGCTCGACCCCCAGGATAGCTCAAAAAAATCTGAAATTTCCTATACACTTGGGAGGCCTGGCTTCCCCTTCTGTGGTAAAATATTATGAGGGGGCCATGCTTACCCACATCTCCCAGTGGGGAGTTCTTCAGTCCCGTGATAAATGGCGCGAGATTGAACAGGCCTCTCTACCCCATAATGTCCTGCTCAAGGATATTATTTGGACTCCTCCACACAGCCGCAGAAGTCTAGGTATCAGCAACCTAGTTATCACAGAATGCCTTCAGGTCTGGGACAAGATCCGGCATCGCCAACTAATTGCCCCCCACCCTTCCCCTATCACTTCGGTGGCTGGTCTGCTTTCTGGATTGGCGGATACCCACCCGAATATATGGGCCAGGCTAGGGATTCGGCGGGTCTCGGACTTCTGGTCCGCCTCACAGCCTGATGGCTTTATAGACCCAACTCTCCTGGGTTCCCCTGGGGATATTCCTCCGGTCCTCTTTTTTGAGACCATTAGGATTAAAAATCTCTTGAGAAGCTGGGGTTTTCTCCCCATCACCTCTCGACAGCCCACCCCGTGGGAGTCTGTCTGGAAGACGGGTCACAGACTTATCCGGCCATTATCGTTCCACTATGGGACTCTCGATGGTATTGTCCCGCCTGAAACTGCCCCGCACTTGCAGATCTGGGACGCTTTACTGCACTCTCAAATCCCGGTGGACGCCTGGCAAAGGGCCATCCTTTTGACAAAGAAAACCCTCCATTGTATCACTATGTTCGAAACCTATTACAAGGTGATTTCTCACTGGTACCTGGTCCCCACACGGCTGGCAAGGATGTACCCAGGAGTTTCGCCTCTTTGCTGGAGGAACTGTGGTTTGCAGGGCACCATGCTCCACATCTGGTGGGAATGCCCTAAAATTACTTTCTTATGGTCTTAAGGCTTCCGCGCCCTTACTGATTTCGGAATCAGAATTCCGCCTGGCCCGCCTACTGCTTTGCTCCACCTGGGCTTACAGGACTTACCTAAGCACCAAGGTATCTTCAGTACCTACTTACTAGCCTCTATTAAGACTAATTTGGCTAGGTCCTGGAAGAAAGAAAAACCCCCTTCATGGAACGAGATTGAAAAAACCATGGCCTTCTTATACACCATGGAAAAGACTATATATTTCGACTTAAACAAACTGGACTTATTCGAACTTGCTTGGGCCGATTGGAAAGACAAGTTTGATACTTCCTGGAGCCCTCCTGTCACGTCCTAAAGCCTACAGCCTGACTCCCCTTGATCTATCTACCATCTTCCCCCATTTCTTCCCTCTCCTCTTCTATGCTCCCCCCCCCCCTAGACTTTGTTCTGATTTCAAGACATGCGATGTGTTGTATAGGTCCCTTTCAAGGTATCCCATTTGTTCTCAGACTGATGTGAGATGTCATCTCTCCACCAGGGGAGTCCATCTAATCTTATCACTATTGTATTATTTCTTATCTTTGGGACCTCTGGTTTGATCCGTAATCATATACTTCTGTATGCTATTGATGTTTGTGTTTGGGACCTGCGTGTCCCTCATTGTTACTTCTATAAATTTGAAAATGAATAAAAATCTTTAAAAAAAAAAAAAAAAATAGTTCATTTTTTTTTACAAACTTTAGGTTTCTCACTGAAATTATTTACAAAAAGCTTGCACAATCATGGCACAAATGGTTGCAAAAACTTCTCTGGGATCCCCTTTGTTCAAAAATAGCAGACATATATGGCTTTGCCATTCATTTTTGGTAATTAGAAGGCCACCAATTGCAGCTACGCACCACACTTTTATTATTCCCAGCAGTGAAGGGGTTAATCAGGTAGCTTGTAAGGTTATTTTTAGCTTTAGTGTAGAGATCTCTACCTGATCCCTCTCAGACTGCTTTCTTCCCTCCCTCACCTCTCAATGATTACCCCAATCTAAAGTACGGCAGAAAGTCTGCCAGTATGCAGTTTTACACTTTTTTTTTAAATTTATTTATTTTTTAAAAAATTATTATTGTCCTTAGTGTATATTATTGTCCTTACCTTCCCACCTCCCTAATCCCTCCCAAAAAGCTATTTAACCATCCCCCTTCTAACCAATTCTCTCCATCCAAAAAAATTTTTTTCTGAGTTTAGCGACTAACTCCCCCCCCCCATTTACTCCTTCCCCTGCCAAGATCCTTTCCCTACCCTCTAATCTTCCCCTCCACCATAGGATCACCCTCTACATCCTTCCCCCTCCTCTTCCACCCTCCTTCCCCCTACCTGCCGCTCTCAGAGTTTTTATTTCCGTAGCGTAGCAGTCCCACCTGCTCCCGCACCCATGCGGCGATGGGCCTCCCACCCACCTCCCTCCTAACCCTCCTAACACCACCAACGATCAGCATCACCTCTTCCAGATGCAGAGAGGGCCACAGAGTGTCCCTCGGTGCATCTGTACCTATGCCTTCTATTTCTGCACTGCCCCTCTCGTGCGACATGCATAACTAGTGTGATCTCGCTACTTTTAGCAAGATTGCGGCAGAGAGAGGCCCAGGACTGGAGGAGGCCCATGGAGTGCATTGTCTGACAAGGCTCTGCCTCTCTGCCACTCCTGCTGCTTCCCCTTCATTGTCCCTTAAGTTTTCCCTTCATTGTTCCTTAAGCTTCTCCCAGCTGCTTCCCCTTCATTGTTCCTTAAGCTTCCCCAAGCTGCTTCCACTTCATTGTTCCTTAAGCTTCCCCCCGCTGCTTCCCCTTCATTGTTCCTTAAGCTTCCCCCAGCTGCTTCCCCTTCATTGTTCCTTAAGCTTCCCCCAGCTCTCCCCGCTGCTCCCACCCCTCCCCAGGACCGTTACACACCTCCGAGCTGCCCAGCCCTCCCACTTTTCCCCTCTACTTATCGGCTGCCGCTGCGCGGCTGCGACGATGGTGCGCCAAAGGACTGCTCCCAGCTTCACAAACACTGGTTCCTGCAACCTCCACGATGCCTGCACTCTCCGTGTTCTCGACACCGGCAGATCATCCGCCTGTCACCAGGCATCCCCGACAAACACCAGAGGATCCTTCACCTGCCACAACTGCTATTTCTCCTGCCTTCGGACCACAACCCAACCAGTCAAACCACGCAAAAACAGCTGCAACCACCTTAACTGCATACTCCTCAACACCCGCTCCGTCCACAAGCATGCTGTTTAAATCTGGAACCTGCTCGATTCCACCTCCCCAGACGTCGCCTTCTTCACCGAGACCTGGCTGAACCCCGCCTCAATGCCTGACATCGCCATCCCCGATGGCTACAAGATCACCAACAAGGACCGCAGTAACCAACCTGGAGGAGGCATCGCCATCATCCACAAACACTCCCTCCATGTCACACCCAACTCCGAAGACCAATCACCGGGCTTAGAACACCTACACTTTAAGATCCAGGTCAACCCCAATACCACCCTCCACGGCACCTCATCTACAGACCTCCCGGAGCCACACCCCACCTTCTGCGACTCCATCACTGACCACATCGCCCCCCATGCCCTCACCTCAATGGACTACATCCTCCTCGGTGACCTCAACTTCCAACTAGACAACTCCAATGACCACAACACAACCAACCTTCTGGAAAACCTTGGAGCCATCGGACTGAAGCAACTCATCAACTCCCCAAACCACGTAGCCGGACACACCCTCGATCCGATCTTCTCCGCTTGCAGCCATGTCTCAGTCACTCAGTCAACCACATCACCGAACTCCATTGGACTGACCACCACTGCATACACTTCTCCTTCAACAAACCCACCAGACACCTTCGGCAGGACCACCCGCCCCGCAGAAACTGGACCAACATCACCAAAGACCAGCTGTACTACACCCTGAACAAGTCCCCCCCCCACCAGCATCCTTCACAGACGCCAATTACTCCACCTGCAACCTCCACCGCTGGATAACCGACTGCGCCAACACCCTCGCCCCCTCAAGAAACCATCCAGCCGCCAACCAACCAACAAGGCCAGCTGTTTCACCCCAACCCTCCAGGACAAACGCCACTGCAGATTACTAGAAAGAACCTGGAGATCCAGCAAGACCCCTACAGACAAAGCAGCCTACAAAGAAGCCATCACCACCCACCACCACCTCATCAAAACCACAAAGAAAACAGCAATCTAAGACAGAATAAACACCAACGCACACAACAGCAAGGAGCTGTTCAGTCATCAAAGAATTCTCAAAACCCAACAGTGACACCATCAACATCCTCTCACTCACCAGAGACCCCACCACCGCCAAGAAAAACGTCCACGAAGGGATGACAGCAGTCACCACCTGGATGAGAGACAGCTGCCTCAAGCTGAACGCAGACAAGACCGAAGTCCTCCTCCTTGGACCCACCACATCCACCTGGGATAACTGCTGGTGGCCCACAGCTCTTGGACACCCGCCTACCCCCACCGACCATGCACGAAACTTAGGCTTCATCCTGGACTCATCACTCTCCATGGATCGACAAATCAACTGCCTCTCCTATTCATGCTTCCACATACTCCACCTGCTGCGAAGGATCTTCAAGTGGATCCCAACCGAGACCAGGAAGACAGTCACCCATGCCCTCATCAGCAGCCGACTAAACTACGGCAATACACCAGTTCCACCATCAAGCTCCAAAACAGACTCCAGCGCATCCAGAATGCCTCGGCCAGACTCATCTTCAACCTCCCTCGGCAATGCCATATCACCAAACACCTGCGAGAACTGCACTGGCTACCCATCAACAAAAGGAACACATTCAAGCTTCTCACCCACGCGTTCAAGGCCCTCCACAACATTGGTCCCAAATATGTCAACCACCGCGTCACCTTCTACACCCCCTGCCAGACAGCTTCGATCGGCCAACCAAGCCCTTGCAGTTATCCCCCGCATCAGGAAGAGCAAAGCAGGAGGCAGATTCTTCTCTCACCTGGCAGCCAAGACATGGAACACTCTCCTGCTGCACCTCAAACAAGCTACCTCCCTAACTAAGTTCAGAAAGGACCTCAAGACCAGGCTCTTCGACTGAACTGCAACACCAAGCGCCTTGAGACCCTTACGGGTGAGTAGCCGCGCTTTAAAAAAAACAATAGATAGATAGGACCTCAGCGTCTTATAGGGTACAACTCTGGTCCTTAAGGGCTTAACGACCAGCACTGTACAGTGGTTACATTTCGTTATAAATCAGTTAAACCCTTGAATAGGTGGTGAAAATCAAATCTGATGCATGGTTATAAATTTGATGGCTGATATTATCAGATTATGTTGCCCCTGGGCAGAAAGAGATCAGGGAGTGAATATACAGCCAGGATGGACTAGTGGGAAATGCACAAGTGTGAATCAGTCAGGAAGTGTGTTTATAAATAATTTTAACCCTTGAATATCTGGTGAAAACCAATTCTGATAGGCTGAGAGCTATCAGAATTGGTGATTCTTGTGCAGCAAGAGGCCAGAGAGTAAAAATTCATCCGAGATGGGCTAGTGTGGAAGGCAGGAGTGTAAAACAGTGGGGAAGTGTGTTTATAAATAATTTTAACCCTTGAATAGCTGTTGAAAACCAATTCTGATAGGCTGAGAGCTACCAGAATTGGTGATTCTTGTGCTGCAAGAGGCCAGAGAGTAAAATTTAATCTGTGATGGGCTAGTGTGGAAGGCAGGAGTGTAAAACAGTGGGGATGTGTGTTTATAAATAATTTTAACCCTTGAACAGCTGTTAAAAAACAATTCTGATAGGCTGAACGCTATCAGAATTGGTGATTCTTGTGCAGCAAGAGAGTAAAAATTCATCCGAGATGGGCTTGTGTGGAAGGCAAGAGTGTAAAACAGTGGGGAAGTGTGTTTAGAATGATTTAACCATTGAATAGCTGTTGAAAACCAATTCTGATAGGCTGAGAGCTACCAGAATTGGTGATTTTTGTGCTGCAAGAGGCCAGAGAGTAAAATTTAATCTGTGATGGGCTAGTGTGGAAGGCAGGAGTGTAAAACAGTGGGGATGTGTGTTTATAAATAATTTTAACCCTTGAACAGCTGTTAAAAAACAATTCTGATAGGCTGAACGCTATCAGAATTGGTGATTCTTGTGCAGCAAGAGAGTAAAAATTCATCCGAGATGGGCTTGTGTGGAAGGCAAGAGTGTAAAACAGTGGGGAAGTGTGTTTAGAATGATTTAACCATTGAATAGCTGTTGAAAACCAATTCTAATACCCTGAGAGCTATCAGAATTGGTGATTCTTGTGCAGCAAGAGGCCAGAGAGTAACAATTCATCTGAGATAGGGTAGCGTGGAAGACAGGAGTGTAAAGCAGTGAGGAAGTGTGTTTATAAATTATTTTAACCCTTTAATAGCTGTAGAATTGGTGATTCTTGTGCAGCAATAGGCCAGAGAGTGAAAATTCATCCAAGATGGGCTAGTGTGGAAGCCGGACATATAGCTCAGCATGCTAAGGCACTGGCTGAAGTCTGTAGCAATCCAAGGGTTGCAGGTTCGTTCCCCAACGAGGTCCACTCAGCATTTCATCCTTCTGAGGACGATAAAATGAGCAGCACCTTGAGACCCTTACGGGTGATTAGCCGTGCTTTACAAGTACCCAATACATACATACATACAGGAGTGTAAAACAGTGTGGATGTGTGTTTATAAATAATTGTAACCCTTCAACAGCTGTTAAAAATCAATTCTGATAGGCTGAACACTATCAGAATTGGTGATTCTTGTGCAGCAAGAGAATAAAAATTCATCCGAGGTGGGCTTGTGTGGAAGGCAAGAGTGTAAAACAGTGGGGAGTGTGTTTAGAATGATTTTAACCATTGAATAGCTGTTGAAAACCAATTCTAATACCCTGAGAGCTATAAGAATTGGTGATTCTTGTGCAGCAAGAGGCCAGAGAGTAAAAATTAATCAGAAATGGGCTAGTGTGGAAGGCAGGAGTGTAAAACAGTGGGGAAGTGTGTTTATAAATAATTTTAAACCTTGAATAGCTGTTGAAAACCAATTCTGATAGGCTGAGCGCTATCAGAATTGGTGATTCTTGTGCAGAAGGAGGCAAGAGAGTAAAAATTAATCCGAGATGGCCTAGTGTGGAAGGCAAGAGTGTAAAACAGTGGGGAAGTTGGTTTAGAATGATTTTAAGTGTGAAACGAAAAAGAAAAGTGTTGCCCTAAAAATAACACTTGCAGCCTATCGTAGGAAACCCTTCCACAAGGACAACCAAAATGAATAATAAATAGAAAGAAAAAAGGAAGGCGCTAAAAGCAGAATGTAAAAAAGAGACATACAATGTGCCTTTCAAATGGTGCGTGTGTCTTTAAATACTGTCATGTATCAAGATCATATATAGAAAGGGCTAAAAAATAGTCAATAGATTCCTTATGTGTGTATTAGTGATTCCTTATATGTGTATTAGTGAAAGAGTGCTCTAAAAAAAAATCAATATAGCAATGTCAGTGTCAATGTTGAAAAGATGGTTGAAATATAAAGAGTATCAGTACTTCACTTCTATAACATATAAGATTCACATGCAGAGTAGGCAATAAAATCATAAGCTAATATATACAGTGACAATACCATATAAATATGCACAAAAAAGTAGTATGTGAAATCTAAGTAAAATAGCTGTTGGTCACACAAATCTCAATATGATAAGGGCTCAAGGTTCATATGTATAATAGCATTGGAATATAAGTGGAGAAATCTCATATTAATAATACTAGGCCACTGCTTCAAAAAGCATATAGATTGGGAAAATTTAATGTGAGGGTAATATATTGATACATGTGATATAAAAAGAACACTATATAAGCAATAGCAGAGCCTCAAATTACCATGAAGAGAGGCAATAAGAGTAGTGCTAAAAGGATACTATTATTTATTTAAGAATACAAAAAATATATATTTGATGGATTCAACATGAATTCATAGAGCAAATATGGTAATCTATGGGTAAAATGATAACGTGCATTAGAACATGAATAACATATGTTAAAAATAATAAGGTAGCATATAAATTCTCAGATGCAGACCAAATTACATAAAAAACGTAGAATATATACATGCATTGGCACAAATGAAAAATAAAAGGTCCAGTATTAGACCACAAATGGGACGTCTCCCATAAATAACAGAAAAATATAAATATATATAAATGCCACTTTAAAAATATCCTAGAAAAGTGTGTAACAAGTACACTATAAAAAGTGGAGGAAAACAGGGCATTCTTCTTATAGCAATTCCAAATGCAATAGTCAAAGTGTTCACATTCACTTGTAAAAGCTGTATGTATATGGGAACTCCTTAGTATGTAATCACCTTCACTTTTAAGAATGCTCTTGGGAATGTGATGATGGTGATATTCCCGATATTAAAAGTCCCAACATGTACCCTCTTACTATGCAAGACAGGGATTATTATAGCCGGGTGATTGCTTGAAAATTTCTTAGAGTCACAAGAATTTGTAAAAAAAATGATACTCACGGTTATTTGATAAAAGAAATTCGACTCTGGTCCCTCAGAGCGTGTTTAGAAAGTGTTCAAAATGTCTGGAACCGCCCTGTGAGCTAAACAGGTGTGAGTCCCCAGATGATGATAGATACAAACAAGTTTGGCCAAACTTCTCGATGCTGACAAACTGTCAGATTTGATATAAAGATGAAGCAACAGGCTGGTTCGCTTCAACGCGTTTCACCCGTAGATCTGGCTTTTTCAAGATAAGATTCCCAGCTGTTGTAATCGGTTCAGATATACCTGTAGTTGTTTACTGATTGGTCCGTTTCCGAGGAGGTGTGGTGAAGGTGAAATCTCATTTACCATAATCTTCTTAAGAAGGTATCCTTAGTTACAGAACTCCTGGATATGTGACCTTTCTTAATAGGTGGAAATAAGGTGGTGTTTAAAAATGGTGAATAATAAGGTGTTTAGCATTTATATATAATTCTATATAGACCAATATTAAAACATAAAAAGGCATTTCCTCTGTTAAAAGAGTGACTATAAAAATACAATATATATATATATATATATATATATATTATTATTATTCTTTATTTATGAAGCGCCATCATATTCTGCAGTGCTGTCAATGGATACAGATCATTTAAATAAAACAATAGTATAAAACTTCTAAGACTATGAGACAGGACAGAATTTACAAACACATACAGGAGGAATCAAGGGCCCTATTCCCATGGGAACTTACAATCTAGAAGGGTAGGAGGTTGAGAAACAAGAGGTGAGGACTGCAAGATTGAGAAAGATGTTAATGCAGAGTTAGAGGAGGGAAATGTTGTTAGGTAAGAGAAATATTATTGGTTTGGGTGGTAGGCTTCTCTGAATAGAAAAGTCTTCAGAGAACATTTAAAGGAAGAAAGATTTGGGCAAAGCCTGACAGCACGAGGGACAGTGTTCCTGAGGGTAGGTGCTGCATGACAGAAGTCCTGCAGTCTAGCATGAGAGGAGGTGATAGTCGCAGAAGCAAGGAGCAGGTCATTGTTGGATCTTAGTGGGCGGGCTGGAGTATACTTGTTGATTAGAGAGGATAGGTAGAGGGGAGCGGAGTTGGTGAGCACTTTGTATGCAAGGGTGAGAATTTTGAATTTAATTCTGCTGTGTATGGGGAGCCAATGAAGGGACTCGCAGAAAGGTGCAGCAGATACAGAGCGACGGGAAAGGTGGATCAGCCTGGCAGAGGCATTTAGGATGGATTGAAGAGTGGAGAGGCGGAAAAGAGGAAGGCCAGTAAGTAGGTTATTGCAGTAGTCAAGTCGGGAAATAACAAGGGAATGGATTACTTGCTTTGTGGTGTTAGCGCACAGAAAAGGTTGAATCTTGTAAATGTTGTGTAGATGGTTGCGGCAGGATGTAGAAAGCGATTGGATATGGGGGGGTGAAGGATAGATTTGAGTCAAGTGTAACTCCGAGGCAGCAGACCTGGGACGATGGGGAAATGGTGATGCCGTCAACAGGGATAGAGAAGTCACAGGTCGGCGTAGAGCTTGAGGGGGGATAAGAAGGAGCTCAGACTTGGACATGTTAATCTTTAGATGGTGAGAGGCCATCCAGGAAGAAATACCAGATAAGCAGTTGCTGACATGAAAAAGGACAGAGGGAGAGAGAGCAGGGGTGGAGAGATAGATCTGGGTGTCATCAGCATAGAGGTGATATTTGAAGCCATGACTTTTGATAAGTTTACCCAGAGAAGAAGTATAAATGGAGAAGAGTAGAGGACCCAGAACAGATCTTGAGGTACTCCAACAGACAGAGGCATTAGAGAGGAGGAGTCATTGGCAAATGACACAGAAAAAGACCTGTGAGAAAGATAAGAGTGAAACCAGGAAAGAGCAGGGCCACAGAGGCCAAAAGAGCTAAGGGTCTGTAGGAGGAGGGGGTGGTCAACTGTGTTGAAGGCAGGATGAGTATGGAGTAGTGGCCAATATTTTTAGCAGAGAGAAGATCATTCATAACCTTGGTAAGGGCAGTCTCAGTTGAGTGTTTGGGGGGGAATCCGGATTGCAGGGGGTCAAGCAAGGAGTTGGCGGACAGGAAGTGGGTTAGGGGATTGTAAACTAGTTTTTCAAGGAGTTTTGATGTTAGTGGGAGCAATGATATCGGGCGGTAGCTTTCAGGAGAGTTTTGGTCAATTGAGGGTTATTTGAGTATGGGAGTGACTATTGCATGTTTGAAAGAAGATGGGAATGAGCCGGTAGAAAGAGAGAGGTTGAAGATGTGTGTAAGAGCAGGAGTGAGGGTAGAAGATAGGGAGGGTATTAGATGGGAAGGTATAGGGTCGAGTGGGCAGGTAGTGATTCGTGAGGAAGATAGCAAGGAGGAAACTTCATTCTCAGTGGCTGGATGGAGGATGCAGAGGGTGGCAGAGGGAGTAGCAGGGCCTGTTGATGGAGTATTGCAGGTTGGTGTTGGGATGTTGCTCCGGATAGAATGTGTTTTGTTTAAAAAGTAGTCTGCCAAGTCTTGAGCACTAAAGACAGATGAGGGGGTGGAGCAGGAGGGTAGAGGAGAGAGTTAAAGAAAGGTGGAAAAGAGTCATTTAGGGTTTGAGGAAAGAGTAGATATAAGGGATGAGAAGTAGGTTTGCTTGGCTAAGTGAAGGGCACAAGTGTATGAATGAAGCATAAACTTATAGTGTATGAAGTCAGGTTCAGAGCGAGTTTTCCTCCAGACACACTAAGCAGTACGGGAGTATTTTTGCAAATAGCGTGTTTGCTGAGAGTGCCAGGGCTGCAACTGACGGCGTGATGTATTGCGCAGCTGGGGAGGGGCAAGTGTGTCTAGTGCAGAGGAGAGAGTTTTGTTATAGTGGGATGTTGCGAGATCAGGGCAGGTTATAGTGGAAGTGTGAGGGAGGAGATCTGAATAGTTTTTGAAAATTGGAGCAGATCAACAGCATGCAGATTTCTACAGCTGCGGGGGCGGGATGAAGGAGTTGGTTTAGCTGTTGCATTAATATTATAGGTGACCAGGTTATGGTCTGAAATGGAAAAGGGGCGACAGGTGAGGTCAGATATAGAACAGAGGTAGGAAAATACCAGGTCGATGGAGTGTCCATCACGGTGGGTAGGGAATAGGGTGGATTGTGAGAGACCGAAGGAGGATGTAAGTGAAAGAAGTTTAGAGGCAGCAGGGGCAGATGGGTTGTCAATGGGAATGTTGAAGTCCCCAAGAATTAGGGTTGGTATATTTGTAGAGAGAAAGTGAGGAAGCCAGGCGGAAAAGTTGTCAAGGAAATGGGAGGTAGGTCCGGGAGGGCGATAGATGAATGCTTCTTTGAGGGAGAGGGGGGAGAACAGGCGAATACAGTGGACTTCAAAGGAAGAGAAGGAGAGAGATGGGATTGGAGATAGGTACTGATAAGTGCAAGAGTGGGAGAGCAGGATCCCAACACCACCGCCACGTTTCTCACCTGGCCTAGGGGTATGGCTAAAGTGAAGACCACCATGTGTGAGAGCAGCAGTGGAAACTGTGTCAGAAGGAGATAGCCAGGTTTCGGTAATTGCTAAAAAGTTGAAAGAATTTGAAATAAACAGGTCATGAATGGTTGTAAGTTTATTGCAGACAGAGTGAGCGTTCCATAGTGCGCAAGTGAAAGGAGTGTGTGCGTATAGGATGCATTTGATGGAGATGAGGTTATGTGTGTTGCTTTTATTAAAGTTACTATAAGGAGTATGTGATTGGGTAATGGTGGGAATGAGTGTGGGCCCAGGATTTGGAGAGATGTCGCCTGATGCCAATACCAGCAAGATGGAAAGTAAGAGTAGGTGAGAATGAGATTTATAGCAGTGGGGGCATTTCTGTGAGGTGGTGCAGTTTAGTGACATAGATTTTAAAATAGAAAGTAGTTCATGAGAGCTAAGGTAAGGAGAGGAAAGGAGAGAGGGGCCAATAAAAACTTATAATATATATATATATATATATATATATATATAATAAACAAAAGGGGATCATATTACTATCCCAATAAATATCTAATATGCTTTTGGTCATATATTTAAATAAGCTGATTCAAATAATATGGAAAATATAAATGCATAATGGTATTTATATACGGTGAATGGTAAAATGTAGCATTTATGAACCAATGTAAAAATCCAGGGGGTCGATCCGATAAAAATCGTCGCCCGCAAAAGTCGGCGACGCCAATATTTGCGTGGGTTTGGTATCCTATATACGGCGTAACCTAGAAGTTACGCGCGTATATTTCTGCCGTCGCCCGTAGTTTTTTGGGCCATAGGCAGGTATACCAAACCCGCGCAATTTGGTATCCAATATACAGCGTAAGGACTTACGTGGCGAAAATGGAGAAATCTTACTCCATTTTCACCTTGCCACAAAAAGCAGCCGTAAGAAGCCTTACGCTGACTATTGGAGCCCCGTAACTCCCTAAACTGGCTGCTAAAATAAACCTAACACCTAACGCATGCGCAATGTCTATCTCCCTGTCAACCGCGATCTTCTAAAATAAACCTAACACCTAACGCATGCGCAATGTCTATCTCCCTGTCAACCGCGATCCCCCGCCGCAATACCTAATAAAGTATTTAACCCCTAAACCTCCGCCATCTACATAAACTAACCCCCTACTGTGAGCCCCTAAAACCGCCACCATCTAACTGATCTATCCCCTAATGTGAACCCCTTAAACCGCCACCATCTAACTGATCTATCCCCTAATGTCAACCCCTTACACCGCCGCCATCTATATTAAAATTATTAACCCCTAATTTAATCTACCTACCCCGCCGCCAGCTATATTATCTATATTAACCCTAAGTATATTATAGTTAATATAGTTATTACATTATATATATTAACTATATTAACCCTAATTATATTAGGGTTAATATAGTTACTATAGTATTTATATTAACTATATTAACTCTATCTAACCCTAACACCCCTAACTAAATTCTTATTAAATAAATCTAATTCATATTATAAACTAAAATATTCCTATTTAAATCTAAATACTTACCTATAAAATAAGCCCTAAGATAGCTACAATATAATTAATAATTACATTATAGCTATGTTAGGGTTTATATTTATTTTACAGGTAAATTGTTAATTATTTTAACTAGGTATAATAGCTATTAAATAGTTATTAACTATTTAATAGCTACCTAGTTAAAATAATTACCCAATTACCTGTAAAATAAATCCTAGCCTAAGTTACAAATACACCTACACTATCAATAAATTAAAGAAACTACAAATATCTATCTAAAAATACAATTAAATAAACTAAACTAAATTACAAAAAAAAACAAACACTAAATTACAAAAAATAAAAAAAAGATTACAAGATTTTTAAGCTAATTACACCTATTCTAAGCCCCCTAATAAAATAATAAACCCCCAAAATAAAAAAAATTCCCTACCCTATTCTAAATTAAAAAAAAGTTCAAAGCTCTTTTACCTTACCAGCCCTTAAAAGGGCCTTTTGTGGGGGCATGCCCCAAAGAAAACTGCTCTTTTGCCTGCAAAAAAAAACACAATACCACCCCCCAACATTACAACCCACCACCCACATACCCCTAATCTAACCCAAACCCCCCTTAAATAAACCTAACACTACCCCCCCTGAAGATCTCCCTACCTTGTATTCACCCCGCCGGGCAGAACTCCTCATCCGATCCGGCCGATGTGTTCCAGCAAGCGGCAGTGAAGTCTTCTTCCATCCGGGCGATGTCTTGAAGCAAGCGGCAGAGAGTCTTCTTCCATCGGCGACGTCTTCAAGCAAATCGGCATCTTCAATCTTCTTACTTCGCTCCTCCGCCGCGGAGCATCCTTCCGGCACGACGACTTCCCGACGAATGAGGTTCCTTTAAATGACGTCATCCAAGATGGCGTCCGTCGAATTCCGATTGGCTGATAGGATTCTATCAGCCAATCGGAATTAAGGTAGAAAAATCTGATTGGCTGATTGAATCAGCCAATCAGATTCAAGTTCAATCCGATTGGCTGAACCAATCAGCCAATCGGATTGAACTTGAATCTGGAATTCGGCGGACGCCATCTTGGATGACGTCATTTAAAGGAACCTCATTCGTCGGGAAGTCGTCGTGCCGGAAGGATGCTCCGCGGCGGAGGAGCGAAGTAAGAAGATTGAAGATGCCGATTTGCTTGAAGACGTCGCCGATGGAAGAAGACTCTCTGCCGCTTGCTTCAAGACATCGCCCGGATGGAAGAAGACTTCACTGCCGCTTGCTGGAACACATCGGCCGGATCGGATGAGGAGTTCTGCCCGGCGGGGTGAATACAAGGTAGGGAGATCTTCAGGGGGGGTAGTGTTAGGTTTATTTAAGGGGGGTTTGGGTTAGATTAGGGGTATGTGGGTGGTGGGTTGTAATGTTGGGGGGTGGTATTGTGTTTTTTTTTTTGCAGGCAAAAGAGCAGTTTTCTTTGGGGCATGCCCCCACAAAAGGCCCTTTTAAGGGCTGGTAAGGTAAAAGAGCTTTGAACTTTTTTTAATTTAGAATAGGGTAGGGAATTTTTTTTGTTTTGGGGGTTTATTATTTTATTAGGGGGCTTAGAATAGGTGTAATTAGCTTAAAAATCTTGTAATCTTTTTTTTATTTTTTGTAATTTAGTGGGTTTTTTTTTATTTAATTGTATTTTTAGATAGATATTTGTAGTTTCTTTAATTTATTGATAGTGTAGGTGTATTTGTAACTTAGGTTAGGATTTATTTTACAGGTAATTGGGTAATTATTTTAACTAGGTAGCTCTTAAATAGTTCATAACTATTTAATAGCTATTATACCTAGTTAAAATAATTAACAATTTACCTGTAAAATAAATATAAACCCTAACATAGCTATAATGTAATTATTAATTACATTGTAGCTATCTTAGGGTTTATTTTATAGGTAAGTATTTAGATTTAAATAGGAATATTTTAATTAATAATATTAATATTAGATTTATTTTAATAAGAGTTTAGTTAGGATGTTAGAGTTAGATAGGGTTATTATACTTAATATATATATATAATAAAATAACGATATTAACTATATTAACCCTAATATAATTAGGGTTAATATAGTTAATATATATAATATAATAACTATATTAACTATATTAACCCTAATATAATTAGGGTTAATATAGTTAATATAGCTGGCGGCGGTGTAGGGGGATTAGATTAGGGGTTAATACATTTATTATAGGTGGCCATGGTGTAGGGGGATGTAGATTGTAGGCAAAAGAGCAGTTTACTTTGTGACAAAGCCCCGCCAAAAGCCCTTTTAAGGGCTGGCAAAAAGCTGTTACTTTGGGGCAATGCCACGCAAAAAGCCCTTTTCAGGGCTATTTGTAGGGTTAGACTTAGGTTTAGTGGTAGGGATAGTTTAGTATTTTAGGGGTTAAATAATTTAATATAGATGGGGGGGATTAGATTAGGGGTTAATAATTTTAAAATAGATAGCGGCGGGGTAGGGGCTCACTTTAGGGGGTAGGTAAGGTAGATGGCGGCGGTGTTAGGGGCTCACTTTAGGGGGTTATAGATTTAATATAGCTGGCGGCGGTTTAGGGGTTAATAACTTTATTAGGTAGTGGCGGGCTCCGGGAGCGGCGGTTTAGGGGTTAATACATATTTTATTGTTAGGATAGTGAGGGGGGATAGCGGATAGAGGGTTAGACGTGTCGGGCTATGTTAGGGAGGCGTGTTAGACGTGTCGGGCTATGTTAGGGAGGCGTATTAGACAGTGCGGGTGATTTAGACTTTAGTCAGGTTTTGTAGGCGCCGGCAGTTTCTAACGTGCCGCAAGTCACTGGCGACGCCAGAAATTTGTACTTGCGCAGATTTCTGGACATCACTGGTTTGTCAGACTTACGGCACGTTAGCATCTGACGGCGACATATATGGGATAGCTCGAGTTGCGAGCTGAAACTGCGGGCGACACGGGTTCCCTCGCTTGCGCCGCAAACTACGATCTATATCGGATCGACACCCAGATGTCTAATAGAAAAGTGGATATAAAAAATATATATATATATATATATATATATATATATATATATATATATAAGATAGGGGATCATTTTACCATCCCAATAAATAGCTAGTATACTTTTAGTCATAGTGTATATATTACATCGGGCCTATCTAGGTATGCTTATTAGAATAATATAAAATTATGGATGCCTATGGGGTAATATACTTAACAATGACTAGATATATAATATATTAGCCCCAGAAGACTATACATAAAATGCTATACATGGAGAAAAGGGGCTGACACAACTCATCGAAGATGGTGAATAAATTACTCATATTTAGGCCTAATAAGTGTGTGAGGGAGATACACTTATCTTATTTAAGAGTGCAAAAGAGTTAAAGGGACACTGAACCCAATTTTTTTCTTTCATGATTCAGATAGAGCATGCAATTTGAAGCAACTTTCTAATTTACTCCTATTATGAATTTTTCTTCGTTCTCTTGCTATCTTTATTTGAAAAAGAAGGCATCTAAGCTAAGGAGGCAGCACATTTTTGGTTTAGAACCATGGACAGCACTTGTTTATTGGTGCTGTCCAATCAGCAAGGACAACTCAGGTTGTTCACCAAAAATGGGCCGGCATCTAAACTTACATTCCTTCTTTTCAAATAAACATACCAAGAGAATGAAGAAAAATTGATAATAGGAGTACATTAGAAAGCTACTTAAAATTGCATGTTCTATCTAAATCACAAAAGAAAAAAATTGGGTTTAGTTTCCCTTTAAGGTGTACATATCCCATAGAAGTGAGTGTGTGAAAGTGACCAGTGAGTATGAAAAAATCATAAACCATATCTTTCTAAATTACAGAAAGGGGGAAATGTCTAACTCTGAGTTTAGTCCATTCGGATAAAGAGTGTCCATATAATAGATTAACTCAGCTTCCTTTTTGAGTAGTTTCTGTTCACAATTGCCCCCTCTCCAATCTGCACGTACTCTGCATATACCCCAATACCTAAGATCTTTCAGGTTATTACCATGCACTTCTCTAAAATGATTATATAGATGATTATCCAAATTCCCTTTTTCAAATCAGATTACAAGAACATTTTAGCATATACACTATTCCCTTCTGAGTGCATCTAATAATGTCCATTATGGCAAATTCCTTCCCTGTGTTTGGGGCTATGAAAGGTGGGCAAAGGGGCATCAATCACATAGGGAAACTGAACACACAGCGAATAGGTATGCAGAGAGAGAAAATGATACCTGGCATCTTGACACAAGAAATAGGTTTTTACCCCTAGAGTCCAATACAAGGGATCTCAATAATGAAGAGTGTTCTTTTTTAGCCAACAGAATTGTGTTGATGGATAAAGAAAAATATGTCAAAGAAGCCAACAGACTATTTGGGGAAGTAAGAACATATAAAAGAATAAACCTTGATCCAACTAAAGCTTTCACCTCAAAATTCATAAAACTACTGAATAAAGGCAACAATAGCAACATTTTGAATAAAAAAGAACTTGCTTTTCTAACTCCAGAGTATCCCAAAATACCTATCTTTTATTTTTTGCCCAAAATACATAAAGATATAAATAACCCACCAGGAAGGACCATCATTTCAGGGATCAATTCCATCACTTCGAACCTGTCGCAATATGTCGACAGGTTCTTACAAAAATATGTACAAAATCTTGATTCATATATTAAAGACTCAACTCATGTTTTAAAAATATTAAAAGATATTCCAATACACAAAGATATGATTTTGGCATCATGTGATGTCTCTTCCCTCTATACTTCAATTGAGCACAAACTTGGTATCAAAGCAGTTAACAACTTTTTAGATAAGGATTTGGATATTCATATACTCCAAAAAGAGTTTATTTTGGAAAGTATTTTGTTCATTCTAGAGCATAACTATTTCTCATTCAATGGAAATTATTTTCTTCAAATGGAAAGGACAGCTATGGGGACGAGATTCGCGCCGAGTTATGCAAATTTATTTATGGGACATTGGGAACAACAATTTATTTCCAGGGCTGGGCTTGGCACAAGTCTCGTCCTCTATAAGAGATCTATAGATGATATACTTATTGTATGGCAAGGTAGCGAATTGGAAGTATGTTCAATGATATGAATAGTAACAATAGGGGCTTAAAATTCACATATGAATATAGTAAGGAAAAAATAACCTTTTTAGATTTAGAAATTTATATTGAAAAGGACAAATTTGAAACCAAAACCTTTTTTCAAATCAGTCGACTCTAATAACTATATCCATGGTAAAAGTTGCCATTTCAAAAAATGGATAGATAATATGCAATTTGGTCAATTCCTCAGAATTAGAAAAAACTGTACCAAAATAGTGACTATAAAATCCAAATAGAAATTCTTGAAAAAAGATTTCAGGAAAGAAGCTATGATCAAAAAAGATTTCAGGAAAGAAGCTATGATCAAAAAAACATAGATAAGGCCAAAATAAGAACAGATCTAGTTGATAGAGAGTCCTTGATTGTATATAAAAAAACAAAGAAAACATTAATCCCAATATTATTGATGTACCATTCATCACCCAATTTAATAGTGATCATCAATCGATAAGAAAAATTATTAATAAGCATTGGCATCTGGTAAGATCAGATCCCATTATTGGAGATGCGATTACTCCCTTTCCAAAAATTATATGGAAAAGTGCCAACAATCTAAAATCGAATTTGTCACCAAGCGAATTAAAAAGCAAACAGAATAAAATAAGAGATGTTGATCTAAATGGACTAGATTTAAAAGGTTTTTATCGGTGTCTCACATGCAGAGCTTGTAGATATAGCTCAAAATTGAAGAAATTCCTAAACACAGGGAAGGAATTTGCCATAAGGGAAATTATTAGATGCAATCAGAAGGGAATAGTGTATATGCTAAAATGTTCTTGTAATCTTATTTAGTTAGGAGAGACCACTAGGAGTCTAAGAGACAGAATACATGAATATCTTTGGTGCATAGAATTTTAATCATTTTAGAGAAGTGCATGGTAATAACCTGAAAGATCTTAGATAACTCAAAAAAGAAGCTGAGTTAATCTATTATATGGACACTCTTTATCCTAATGGACTAAACTCAGAGTTAGACATTTCCCCCTTTCTGTAATTTAGGAAGATATGGTTTTGATTTTTTCATACTCACTGATCACTTTCACACACTCACTTCTAGGGGCTATGTACACCTTAACTCTTTTCCACTCTTGGATTAAGGGCCTAAATAAGATAAGTGTATCTCCCTCACACACTTATTAGGCCTAAATATGAGTAATTTATTCACCATCTTCGATGAGTTGTGTCAGCCCCTTTACTCCATGTATAGCATCTTATGTATAGTCTTCTGGGGCTAATATATTATTTATCTAGTCATTGTTAAGTATATTACCCCATATGCATCCATAATTTTATATTATTCTAATAAGCATACCTAGATAGGCCCAATGTAATATATACACTATGACTAAAAGTATACTAGCTATTTATTGGGATGGTAATATGATCCCCTATCTTTTATATATATATACGGTATCTTTTATATCCACTTTTCTATTAGACAGAATGATTTTTACATTGGTTCATAAATGCTACATTTTACCATTCACTGTATATAAATACCATTATGCATTTATAATGTCCATATTATTTGAATCAGCTTATTTAAATATATGACCAAAAGCATATTAGATATTTATTGGGATAGTAATATGATCCCCTTTTGTTTATATATATATATATATATATATATATATATATATATATTGTATTCTTATAGCCACTCTTTTAACAGAGGCAATGCCTTTTTATGTTTTAATATTGGACTATATAGAATAACATATAAATGCTAAACACCTTATTATCCACCGTTTTTAAACACCACCTTATATTTCCACCTATTAAGAAAGGTCACATATCCAGGAGTTCTGTAACTAAGAATACCTCATTAAGAATAATATGGTAAATAAAATGTCACCTTCACCACACCTCCTCGGAAACAGACCAATCAGTAAACAAGTACAGGTATATCTGAACCGATCACAACAGCTGGGAATCTTATCTTGAAAAAGCCTGATCTATGGGTGAAACGCGTTGAAGTGAACCAGCCTGTTATTTCATCTTTATATCAAATCTGACACAGTTTGCCAGCAACGAGAAGTTTGGCCAAACTTGTTTGTATCTATCATCATCTGGGGACTCACACCTGTTTAGCTCACAGGGCGGTTCCAGACATTCCAGACACTCCGGATTCATATGCGTGCAAACGCACTAAGTGCAGGTTCTCTGAACACTTTCTAAACACGCTCTGAGGGACGAGAGTCGAATTTCTTCTGTGAGTATAGTTTTTTTTACAAATTCTTGTGACTCTAAGAAATTTTCAAGCAATCACCCGGCTATAATAATCCCTGTCTTGCATAGTAAGAGGGTACATGTTGGGACTTTTAATATCGGGAATATCACCATCATCACATTCCCAAGAGCATTCTTAAAAGTGAAGGTGATTACATACTAAGGAGTTCCCATATACATACAGCTTTTACAAGTGAATGTGAACACTTTGACTATTGCATTTGGAATTGCTATAAGAAGAATTCCCTGTTATCCTCCCCTTTTTATAATGTACTTGTTACACACTTTTCTAGTATATTTTTAAGGTGGCATTTATATATATTTATATTTTTCTGTTATTTATGGGAGACGTCCCATTTGTGGTCTAATACTTGACCTTTTATTTTTCATTTGTGCCAATGCATGTATATATTCTACGTTTTTTATGTAATTTGGTCTGCATCTGAGAATTTATATGCTACCTTATTATTTTTAACATATGTTATTCATGTTCTAATGCACGTTATCATTTTACCCCTAGATTACCATATTTGCTCTATGAATTCGTGTTGAATCCATCAAATATATATTTTTTGTATTCTTAAATAAATAATAGTATCCTTTTAGCACTACTCTTATTGCCCCTTCTCATGGTAATTTGAGGCTCTGCTATTGCTTATATAGTGTTCTTTTTATATCACATGTATCAATATATTACCCTCACATTAAATTTTCCCAATCTATATGCCTTTTGAAGCAGTGGCCTAGTATTATTAATACGAGATTTCTCCACTTATATTCCAATTCTATTATACATATTAACCTTGAGCCCTTATCATATTGAGATTTGTGTTACCAACAGCTATTCTACTTAGATTTCACATACTACTTTTTTTTTGCATGTTTATATGGTATTGTCACTGTATGTATTAGCTTATGATTGTATTGCCTACTCTGCATGTGAATCGTATATGTTATAGAAGTGAAGTACTGATACTCTTTATATTTCAACCATCTTTTCAACATTGACACTGACATTGCTATATTGATTTATTTACTCACCTCTCTTGCTGACTCTGGTGCATACTGTGTGATGCTGCTCATTTCCTGCACTTCCTTTTATGGCCAGACTGGTGTACATCATCCGTGTGAGACAGGATGCAGTCTCAGAATTGTGATGTCATCACTTATTATTTAAAGGGCCTCTGTTCAGTATGCTTTGCCCTTGCGTTGTCTCAGACCTGTTTGTGAGAGCTCCTGTGTATTACCTGGCTGTCTGACGTCCCTCCTGGTTCCTGATCCCTGGCTTGTTCTTGATTCTGCTGTTCTCCTTGTTCCTGATTCCGGCCCTTCTGACTACTCGCTTTGGCTCCTGACTCGGCTCGTCTAACTATTCGCTTTTGCTCCTGACTTGACTCGACTCGTCTGACTACCAGCTCTGGTTTTGATTCCTGGCACCCTTACAACTCTTTCACTAATACTGTACACACATAAGGAATCACTAATACACATAATGAATCTATTGGCTATTTTTTAGCCCTTTCTATATATGATCTTGATACATGACAATATTTAAAGACACACGCACCATTTGAAAGGCACATAGTATTTCTCTTTTTTACACTCCGCTTTTAGCGCCTTCCTTTTTATTTAGAATGATTTTAACCATTGAATAGCTGTTGAAAACCAATTCTAATACCCTCGAGAGCTATCAGAATTGGTGATTCTTGTGGAGCAAGAGGCCAGAGAGTAACAATTCATCTGAGATGGGGTAGTGTGGAAGGCAGGAGTATAAAGCAGTGAGGAAGTGTATTTATAAATGATTTTAACCCTTTAATAGTTTTTAAAAACCAATTCTGATAGGTTGAGAGCTATCAGTATTGGTGATTCTTGTGCAGCAAAAGGCCATAGAGTGAAAATTCATCCAAGATGGGCTAGAGTGGAAGGCAGGAGTGTAAAGCAGTGGGGAAGTGTGTTTATAAATAATTTTGACCCTTGAATAGCTGTTGAAAACCAATTCTAATTGGCTGAGAGCTTTCAGAATTGGTGATTCTTGTGCAGCAAGAGGCCAGAGAGTAAAAATTCATCCAAGACGGGCTAGTGTGGAAGGCAGGAGAGTGAAACAGTAGGGAAGTGTGTTTAAAATGATTTTAACCAT
The DNA here is from genome assembly GCF_027579735.1 of Bombina bombina. Taxonomy (NCBI): domain Eukaryota; kingdom Metazoa; phylum Chordata; class Amphibia; order Anura; family Bombinatoridae; genus Bombina; species Bombina bombina. The sequence continues at coordinate 457,882,567 of NC_069502.1, forward strand.
TGAATAGCTGTGGAAAAACAATTCTGTTAAGCTGAGAGCTATCAGAATTGGTGATTCTTGTGCAGCAAGAGTCCAGAGAGTAAAAATTCAGCCTAGATGGGCTAGTGTGGAAAGGAAAATTGTGAATCAGTCGGGAAGAGTGGGTAAAATCATTTTAGCCTATGAGTAGCTGTTAAAAAAAATTGTGATATCAGAATCAGTTTCAGGAGCAGAAATAGGTCAGGGTGTGAACATACAACAAGTATGGGATAGCGGAGAAGGGAAAAGTATAAAGCAGTAAGGAAGTGAGTTTAGAAATCTGTTTAACCCTTGAATAGCTGATGGACATCAATTGTGATGGATGTTACTATAAAATTCTGTTTTTGCTTTGCACAAAGTGCCCAGGTAGCTAATAGTAAAGTGTGATCATAATGCTATGCACTGCATCAATGGTATATACAACAGCATTCATGGCTGCGGTAATCTAGAAGAGGATGTATGTAAGGCACGGTGATGCTAAGGCACACCATGCATTTATAGTATACACACTGTACAAACTGCCTCTATGATAAGCAGGTAGGCACAAATACAATGTTATGAATAATAAAGTGGTTACATTGTATTGGGTCACTAGGTTGGGTACATTTAGCACACAGTTCAAGGGGCTAGAAATTCACAAAGGGAGGTGGGTTTAGCTGGTAAAGTCTATATGGTTTAGCAATTTACACACGTGTTATAGGTAATTATATATATATATATATTTAAAAAAATTAAAAAGGGGTCATAAGATATATATATATATATTATATATATATATATATATAGATAGATAGGGGTTATAGGTATAAAATATATATATATATATATATATATATATATATTCCCATGTTTAAAATAATATAAAGTTTATTAAAGTAAAGTAACTGTTAATATATTAGTACAATATATAACAGTTCATCTTCTGTTGAGAGAGACATAAAGGAACTGGAAAAAGAGGATTTGACTGGCTGTGAGAAGTCTCCCTGCTTTCATTATACCTCATAGTGTTGAGGTTGTTACAAGTGAGTGCAAATTTGGCTTATGTTTTGATTTATGACTGTGGACTCTTAACATACTACACCAGGATCCTTTTGTCTGTGCGCCCTCACCTCTTCTGTTGTTCTTAGATTTCGCTGGGATTTCTTTCCTTTGGATACTCACTGTATTTGGGGATTAGGCTTCAAGACATCCTGGATTTTTTCCTCCTATATATCAGTTAAGACTGATTGTGTCTTATACACAGGAGGACTGTATTACATCTACAGAGACTGGTGTTTTCCCTTTCACCTTTTGGGATAACATTATCCATAGCGCTGATACTCTCTCTGTGTGTCTAACTTTTGTATGTTTGGTGCCTATCTTTTCCTGTCTGGTTTAATAGGTATTAAGATATATATAATCTTTGTATCAAGCTGCTGTAGAGATGGAATCCCAGGAATATGGGGCATATTTTGATATCACTAATCGTAAACGTTCCTTATCTGTTAATTTAAATGATAACAATGGGGTTACAACTGTAGATATTAGTAACAATCCAAGGGAGTTGTTTAAAATAATTGAAAAATTAAGCAAGATACAAATCCTAAACTGGTGTGACATAGGTTTGTAGACCTATTTGAAGGCAGGTATCACACCTAAGGGTCTTACTCTTGCTAAAGTCCCTATTTTTAACAGCACTGACATAGAATTACTCACAGAGTGGGATTCAATTCTAGGAGACTGCTCAGTCTGTCTTATAAAGGTTATTATAAAATGTAGGGAACAAAATATAGAAAAAGTAACAACAGAGCTGAAAAAACTTGAAGCTCTGGTGTCTGCATACAAAGGGGAAGCCCAATATGATAAAATAGATAAGGAAATTAGGAAACATCTAGTGAGATTAGAGAGGGACACTAAGACAAAGAAAAAGAAAAAAATTGAGAGGGATTTTTTTGCCAAACAAAAGGAGGAAGCTTAAATCTTGGAAGCTGATACATCAGATCCCATGACTCCAAACACACCAGCTACACCCCTTTTGGAAAACATTGGCCAGAAAACTAACTAACCAAACAGGTAAATAAAGCCTCACACTATAAAACTACAACACATAATAAAATAATTGGTAATTCAAAAAAATGGCTAAAGGTTAATAGAAACAGTAACCAGAATAGAATAGAATCAGAATAACTATACCTATAGGCAAGGTAATAAAAGAGAATGGCATATGAATACTAATAGAAATTATGACCAATATGAGGATAGTACATATCGGGCACAGCCACAGCCCTAGACAACAGAGAAAAAAACTCTTTGAATTATGAAAATAGGACAGATTATAGGTTTAAGGAGTTTAGGGACTCACAAAATCATGGATCCGAATGGGTTGGCCCTGTATCACCTCGAATAAGACCCAGGGGGAATAGTAATAGAGATTTGATGGGATATTCCCAAGGACCCCAAAAACAACATTTTGTAGGGGTAAGCCCAGGGAACAGATTCAGGTCAAGGGCACTAATAGAGGGTGCAAGGCCAAAACAAGTAGAGTGGGACCTAGAATGGAGACCTCCACAAGGGCAAAACCAGTTAAGAGGCGGAAAAAGAACCATAGAAATAGAAGAGGATGCAGAGCAGGATGAAGACTTCAACATAAAGAGAAGGAAACCATAGATAAAAGGACCCAAGATACTATAAAAAAAATTAATATCTCCTCATACACTTTGAATCCAGTAGAGGAGTCACTTCTAAAGAGAGGTCTTTCCTTTGCCCCTGTAAAGACACCAATCTCGTTCGATTTATTTGTGAGGAAATTGACATTAGTACGTCACTTTGAAAAAGAGAAGAATTGTAGAGAGGGAAATGCTCTAACACATGAGGATAAAGAGACTTAGACTCTGTTTGATCTAGAACAGGAGAATAGTAGCCAGGTGTTGACCTGCCCGGAGGATTGGCTCAATGGGTTGGATGGTATCCCCTTAACAGGGGTTGAACAACAGGAATTTCAACATAGTCATTTAAGACCTAGATCCATATTTTTTTCCAGTCCAGTCACAGGGGAAATACATCACACATTTTAAAGATACAGTCATACAGGAGTGTATGGATATGTGTAAAGATTTTAAAATTAGAAAACATAACCTAAGCCTGAGGGAGAAAGAGGCCTTAACTCTTCTAAAGAGTAATGAAAGTATCATTATAAGGGATGCAGATAAGGGGGGTGGGATCATCATTCAGGATAAGGCAGATTATCTAAAAGAGGCATATAAACTGCTCTCTGACTCTGACACTTAGAGTCCTGAATGGCGATAACGTACTGAATATTAAAGAGTGGAGATTTTTGACAAATGAGGAACCCAACAAGGCTGTGTTCTATCATTTGCCAAAGATCCAAAATGCCCCCCGGGCAGGCCTATAATATCTGGTATCTGGTATAGATTCTCTGACAGCAAGATTTTCGGAATATGTAGATATATTCATTAAACCTTTTGGGATCAACCTAAAATCATATTTAAGGGATACTTGGGCTACATTGGATGTGGCTGCATTATACACTTTGATTCCCCATAGTAGTGGCATTGAAGTGGTAAGACAACACACAAATTCAGGATGTGCAAAAATTGTTTATCCTAGATCCAATTAGGTTTGTTTTAGAGAAGAACTATTTTCTTTTTCAGAACAAATTTTATCTACAAAAAAGTGGCACCGCCATGGGGACGAAGTTTGCACTGAATTTTGCGAAGATTGCATGATATACGATGAGAGTGGATATAAGAACAAACACCTTATTTTTTGATGGAGATGACATTCTGATCATCTGGGACGGAGATGATCCAAGCTGGTCAGAATTCACAGCAGAACTAAACTCCAATTCTCTGAATCTGAGATTCACTGAGAATGTTGATCAGAAACAAATACATTTTTTAGATGTAGTACTCTTCCATGTGAATGGTGATATCTGTACAAGAATATTCCGGAAAGAAACTGACATGAATGGATATCTGGATGCCAGAAGTGGACATCATCCAAGATAGATTGAAAACATTCCATTCGGTCAGTTTCAGCGGATAAGAAGAAATTGTACCGTCCCACAAGATTTTGAGGAAGAATCAAAAACCTTAAAGGAACGTTTTAAAGCTAAACATTTTTCAGATAGAGTAGTGGATAAAGCTTATAACAGCAAAAAATTTGGATAGGAACCTACTATTTAGTAATAATACAACAACAGAAAATAGCACAAATAACCACGAACAAATAATGAAACATAAACAAAAAGGGTTTAAGTTTTGTAGCCACATTTAATGGTGGATACTCAGATATAAAAAGGATTATGAACAAGCACTGGGAGATATTAATGAGAGATCCCCTTCTGAAGGAAACAAATTGGGAAAAAAACAGAAGTAATCTTCTGAAGAAATAGAGACTTTAAAAATGTTGTAGCCCCAAGTATAATTAGACAGGATAAGAAAGAAAAAAGCCAGGCTCTTATACACTCTACAATTCTGACGGGGTTTTTAAGTGTTACAGGAAAAACTGTGTGTGTTGTGAACACACATACAGAGCTAAGGATTACAACAAAACCATTGGCAGGGATACGAAAGGAAGAGATCTCAATATTAAAGAAAGATTAAACTGCAAATCAGATTTTGTAGTTTACATGCTGGAATGTAAGTGTGAAACTCTGCTTAAGTACATTGGGAAAACAAAACGGTTTTTAAAAACTAGATGCCTTGAACATATAAAAAACATTTAGGCGGGTATACTTAAAAATCCACTTGTTAAACATTTTAAGAATTTTCATAACAGTGACCCCTCACAATTCTTTATTAAGGCTATAGAACAAGTACAAGTGGGGCCCAGAGGAGATAGTTGCTTGCTTGAGCTCAGAAAAAGGGATACATTGTGGATCCATACTCTAGCAAGTTTGGAACCCTCTGGTTTAAATAAAAATATTGATTTTGCCGCCTTTTTATAGAAATATTACTCCAGATACATAAACACATAGATAAAGTAGGGGCCTTTTTTAGGTTTGACTTATATTTTGGAACACAATAACTTACTCAGTGATATTGATATTTATTGAGATTTATGTTTCCAGGTATATATACAGGAGTGATTTAATTAAAGCGAAGGTAAAGTTACATTCATCTCTATCCAGAATAATATGCTTTCCTCAAAATGAATATGAGTTTAATTCATCAATTTTTTAATTATGATTGTAAATAAAGTTATCCCCTTTTTTACTCACTGTTTGATGGTCTGCAAATTCAACCCGAATTTTTTTTTTTTTTTCCCTGTGTGGATCACGTTGCTATGTTAGCCTATTGAAAATCTGTCCGTTAGGCGGCCGTCAATCAACGTCATTCGCCTCCTTTAATATATGCGCATGCGCTATATTTTTTCTTTCCTCATGTTTGACTCCACGCGCGCTCCACATTTGCGCATGCGTACTGTTATCTTCAAAAAATAATAAGAACTAGGCTTCCTACAGACAATACGGCTACAAGCAGTGAGGAAATTACTTTTTACCCGGTTTCATCTGGCCGCTCAGCTGATTCAAGCAGGTACACAAAGAAAATGTTCGCCAGATAAAGGATATATTAAAACTCAGTCTTTATTAGCATCTTTAAAATTCAACAGTCTTTAGAGTACTGCAACAGAGTAAAGAAATCAGGCTATGACTACGGCTGTTTAAAGATGCTAATAAAGAGTGAGTTTTAATATATATCCTTTATCTGGCTAACATTTTCTTTGTGTACCTGCCTGGAATCAGCTGAGCCGCCCGATGAAACCGGTATCCTGCAATGTGATTGGAGCAGGATCCGTTGCCGCATTGACTAGAGATTGGCCAAGACGGACACACACCCCCAAAAAGAGGAGGAATAGAGTTTCCAGCTCCACAGGGACGTCAGCCTCGTAGAGATACCACGGACACATGAAGTAAACAGATATCGCTGTTTGTGTCGGAAGTGTGGTAAGGGGGCACAGGGCTAGTAGAGCTGGTTTGAACTGTTTGTTTTCATTAATTTAATTTGCGCAATTCAGAAGGGGTTAGCGCATGCGCGGT